>NC_064638.1:525526882-525829912 GCF_023864345.2 Schistocerca serialis cubense | reverse complement strand
AACTTGACCAATTAGAAGTGCGCAAACAATAATTCCAAACATGAAAATCTAAAACTTAATTGTTGTTGGCGACACTTCCAGTTATTTGTTGGTCAGCCACAACTGAAGTATGGGGGTTGTGCATTTCTAACAGTAATTGAAGTGCAGTTGATGGATACTGCAAACAGAATAACACTTCAAACAGCCTCATGGATGACATGGTATGAGTCTTGTAGCAGTTAGTTTAAAACAGTTGGTAACAATGCAATTTCATAATGAAAATTTGAAATGTATTTGCAACAGAAAAATGTACAAGTAAAGTTCAATAATTTCAATTCAGCTGCACTTGTTCACGAGTAACTACCTACCCCGAGTAACAACATACACTGCAAACTGGGATACAGTGTGCGGAGGGAGATGACCGACAAAATTAATTCAAATAACTACTCCATTCATCTTTTGGAAACTGTAGTAGTTCTTAATTTCTGGGAAATTACTCTACTGATAGAGTACTTCATTCGAAAGTTCACACTGTTATAAGATGAGGCTTTCTCCCCAAATTTGTCGTCTTATATTCATAGATTAAACTGTTGCTGCTGCGGTCAACATTTTAACATTTAGAATAAATGGGGGTCATCTTACATTTAGAGATGAAGCTTCAGCTACTGAGGTCATGTGCAGATTTATTTTGAAGAATTTGGTAGCTCGGGGATGGCCAAATCATACTCTCATTTGAACGAGCTCAAGATTTCCCGATACGCTGAAGCACTTGATACAGTATAAATGTTGCTCGAAAAATCACATGACGTTTGAATCAAGTGGCATTAGTGTAAGGGATATGCGAGAAACTATGAACTAGCCACTAAGGAGAAAACAGCATTAAGTTCTATCATCTTATAAATCTGAACATGTTTGCAATGAAAGTTCTCATACATATACGGATACTTTATACAAACACTAACTCTGCTTTTTAAAGGAAGGTAACATTCCAAAGCTAAAATATCCTTCAAAAAACATTACTTCCTTCTGAATACACATCAATATTTTATTTGGTTATGAGAGACTAATGATTTACTGAGTGCATTGCAAATGACAAATTTAGTTACTGTTCACATATAATGAGGTGACAAAAGTCATGGGATATGTCCTAATATTGTGTCAGACCACCTTTAGTCTGCCATAGTGCAGCAACTGGCATGAACTCAAGTCACTACATGCCACTGCAGAAATAGTGAGCTCTGCTGCCCCTATAGCCGCCCATAATTGCAAAAGTGTTGCCGGTGCAGGATTTTGTGCACAAACTGACATCTCGATTACGTCCCATAAATGTTCAAGGTGTGACCAAATCATTCCATCGAATTGTCCAGAATGTTCTTCAAACCAGTCTCAAACAATAGTGGCCTGGTGACATGTTTGGGAACATGAAGTCCATGCTTGGCTGCAAATGGCGATTTCCAGTCAATATTTGGTTTAATTGGACCAGAGGATCCAGTACCTGAAATTCCATGTAAACACAGCCCACACCATTATGAAGCTACCACTAGCTTGCACAGTGCCTAGTTGACAACCTGGGTCCATGGCTTCATGGGGTTGGCAGCTGGCGCCACTCTCAAACCTTATCATCAGTTCTCACAACTGAAATTGGGACTCATGTAACCAGGCCACGGTTTGCAGTAATCTAGCGTCCAACTGATACGGTCGCAATCCCAGGAGAGGCATTGCAGGCAATATCGTGCTTTTAGCAAAGGCACTTATGTCATTCATCTGCTGCCATAGCCCGTTAACACCAAATTTTGCTGCACTGTCCCTACAGATACATTCGCCATACGTCCCACATTGATCTATGCAGTTATTTCATGCAGTGTTACTTGTCTGTTAGCACTGAGAGCTCTATGTACATGCTGTTGCTCTCGCTTGTTAAGTGAAGGACGTTGGCCACTGTAATGTCCATGGTGAGAGGTAATGCCTGAAATTTGGTATTATCGTCACACTTTTGACACTGTGGCTCTTGAAACCACCAATGCACTGCCCTTTCATACCTTGTGTACATCATAGTACTACTATCTGTATATGTGCATATTGCAATCCCATGACTTTTGTCACCTCAGTGTATTTGAATACCGGGTAAAAATGTTACCAACTTTTAATCAGTTTTAGAACATGGTGACCCTCAGATGACACAAGAAAGAAAATTAATCGAGAATGAAATGTCTAACAAACGAAAATCATACTAAACTGATTGTAACTGTTATTGCGGGAATAAACTACAGCAGCAAGACCAAGACAGTACAGTAGATGTCAGGAGATCCTAGGACGAGCAAAAGTACGAGAATAGGACTGAATTGTGTTGTGATCTCTTATTTAAGTATTTGTTGCTGTTGCTACATATGACTTGCAACCCAGAAGATATTACAGTCTGTATTTCACAGCTGCTCAAGCATAGCACCACAGAAAAGGTTGGAGGAGGAACAGTGATACCAGTTTGGCTGAGAAGTGCAGAGACAGGAGTAGTGGGTGGGCAGCAAATTGTGTCGTGTTGGTCAAATATGGGAGTCTATATTCTGTACTCTGGCTTCTTGTGAATATCTACAACATATAAACTGCAGTTTGCCTGAATCCATTTAGTAGCTGAAACTGAATAGAGTTTAATATTGGACAAATACTCAACACTAGTGTTCATTTCTGCAAGAGGCAGTAAAAGTCTAAATGGGGTCAGTGGTGTACTTACATGTTTTGTGCTGCAATGTTGTTGACACTCACTGTGATGTATGATGGGAACTAAATGAGGTGTGTCAACTGCTGGTTCTTCGCACCCAATGAGAGAGTGGTGGTCAGACAATATGTTCAGAGTGAGAGACATTGTAATATCCTCACATTAGCGTAGAAGTGAAATCTGGTATGTATTTGGGAACTGGACACCAACAACTGTGTTCTCAGGTCCCACTGTAACCACAGCTTCAGAAATCACAACATATTTGGGAGAAACAGCAGGTAATTGTGACAATGAAGATATAAAGTTCACAGTTGTGCATTTAGGATGATGATGATGATGATGACGATGATGATTATTCCAGAATGAGATTTTCACTCTGCAGCGGAGTGTGTGCTGATATGAAACTTCCTGGCAGATTAAAACTGTGTGCCGGATCGAGACTCGAACTCGGGACCTTTGCCTTTCGCGGGCAAGTGCTCTAACAACTGTGAGGACGGGGCGTGAGTCGTGCTTGGGTAGCTCAGTTGTTAGGGCACTTGCTCGCGAAAGGCAAAGGTCCCGAGTTCGAGTCTCGGTCCGGCACACAGTTTTAATCTGCCAGAAAGTTTCATTATGATTATTATTAAAATTAGTGATACCACAAATGACAGGGTTAGTAAGCAAAAAGGGTAGAAAAGAAAATGGCCCACAAATTAATGTAGACCTTTCTTTTTCTTTGTTTTATTTATCCTTGTATTATCAAAATGTAGACAATCAATAAATGATACAAGTATTTAGGAAGATATTTTATGCCAATAAAACAGTTTGTAATTTTGATTAGTCAGAATATATTAAAAATAAATTTTTCCCAAGGACCCTGTTAAAATAAAGAGGATTATCTTACATTCAGAATCATTTTGTACTCAGGTAAATGCAGTATACAGGAAAGCCTACCACAGTGTGTGTGGCATATTTTAGACATCATCTAACAGCACTAATGGCCAGTAATTTCAGTAAGTATAGGGAGAACTTTGTTACACTACACTACCATTCTCTTGTTATTATTTTCTAGTTCTTATTAAAGTATTTTAAAATGATGCTTACAAAACAATGTTAAATGATATTGGAAAAGTATGAAGATGTTATTTTTTAGTGATTAAGTATATTACGTAATGTGTTACTTCAATGAGAGACTACATCTTTGGAGAATGTTTAACAAATATTCCAGCAAGTGCAGTGAAAACAGTGGAGATAAGGTGTTCAAAAGTGTAATTATCTGTTTCTCACGAAAGGTGTGGAAAAGTAATGGCTGGAGGGGGTGGGGGCACCTTGATGCTCCTGTTGTTCTATGTGTAACAAGAATGGTCCACATTGATACCTGTCTTCACTACATCTCTCTACAGTGAATTCCTATTTCCCTGCAAACCTTTCTACACGTATTTCCTAATGCATGCACAAGAGCATGGGTTCCGAAAAAGGTAAGGGGAATTATGTAAATCCTATTAAATGTCAATGTAGAGTTGACAAATGAATAAACATTCAAGTAGGTATCCTGATAGTGCTGATCACATATTTTCTTAACAAATTATAGAACCAGTAACGTATCTCCAGATATTTCAAATTGATATTCAAAAATAAAATAAGAATGTGAACTAAGATTTTATGTGAACCAGAAATTCATTAATTTTCATAAAAAGATTAACTTACCACATTTGCAGCTTCATCTTCATCATCTCTTCTTCGGCCCACATCATACACTCTTACAAATGACTCCTCCACGGAGTCTAGGACACCTTGGTTTTCAACAATTGCGATCTGGGTTCCACTTTTGTTGCAGGCTAAGTCATACACATTCTTCTTTACATCAATTGTTGCTTTAAAGAGAAAAAAATGTAGTTAATACAGTACTGGAAAATTCTGTTTGGAATACAGATCCTGACACTGTATAATCTTAAGGGCAAAACAGTATAGGCTAGAAGAGAGAGAAACAATTAGAAAACAGGATAGGAATATGGAAACTCAGAAAGCTCTCTCGGGTGTGGGCAAGGGTAGAGACACATTGCCATTAGCAAAAATGGATGTGACGATCGGGAGGGGGGAAGGTGTGGTAAAGATTAGAGGGAGATTCGAACCTCTGAGGAAACGGTGAGGAGGAGCTCGAGACTTGTGAATTACACTGCAGTGAGGTAATAGAATGAAGCAGTTGGGGTTATGAAGATTGAAGAAAGTGCACAAGGATTGGCAGAGTAAGTATGTGATGCAGAGAGAGAGTTCCCTCCTACAGAATTAACATTAGCTGGTGCTAGGAATAAGGATACCCACTGCACAGGCTGTGGAGCAGCCAGATGCCACCCAAGTAGGGCTCAGTGGCATATTATACCACTGGCTGGTCAACTGTTTCCATGGTCACAAGGTACTGGTGTCAATTCACCCAGATATACAGTTGGTTGGTGGTCATTCTGGCAAGCTGCACAGAAGATGCAGAGGAGCAGTTGTATGCTGCAGCTTCCATCACAACAAATGGACATGCCTCTGATGGTGCAGGATATGACAATGACCAAAATGGAATGGGATAGGTCTTTCGCATAGACATAACTCAAGTGTCAATGGATGGGAAGTAGTAGTGGATGCTGCTGCACCTCACTTCAGAGACCCACAGTACAATTACGTGTGTGTGTGTGTGTGTGTGTGTGTGTGTGTGTGTGTGTGACAGAGACAGAGAGAGAGAGTGCGTGTTGCTGAAGTAAGTTAGTGTTATGGTTAAGACAGTGGACTTCCATGTGGGTGGAGTGTGGTTCAAAACATGATCCATGGTTTCCATGTTTCGTTTAACTCAAATATCAGTTGTTCAACAAAACAGACATGGGTGATCCCCCCACCTGTGTGTGTGTGTGTGTGTGTGTGTGTGTGTGTGTGTGTGTGTGTGTGAGTGTGCGGGAGGGGGGGGGATGTGGGGGGGAGGGGAGGGGAGAGGGGAAGGGGAGGGAAGAGGGGAGGGGAGAGGGAGGGGAGAGGGGAGGGGAGGGGAGGGGGGAGAGAATCAAGTCCATTTGAGCTATCTTAAACTACGAGTGTAACCCCAAAAGTAAGGTCTCCTATTTTTTTATACATACATAGACCTGTTTATTTCTACAATGGTTTACATCAGTTTAGAGCTTGAACATTTAGCTATTTTTCGACATAATCACCATTTCTGTCGATGCATTTTTGTAGACGCTGTGACAGTTTTTGTATGCCCATGTCATACCAGCTCGCCGTCATGCTGTTCAGAACGTTATGAACCTCTTCTTTCACCTCGTCGTTGGAGCTGAATCGCTTTCCGGCCAAATGTTCTTTTAACCTAGGGAACAGGGCGCCAAGTCAGGACTACAGGGTGGGTGGGTGATTATGTTCCACTGAAACTGTTGCAGGAGACCAATGGTTTGCCGAGCGATGTGTGGGCAAGCGTTGTCATGGAGAATGTGTATGCCCTTGCTCGACATTCCTCTTCTCCGGTTCTGAATTGCCTGTTTGAGTTTTTTCAGAGTCTCACAGAACCTGTCAATGTTAATTGTGGTCCCAGCGATTCAGCTCCGACATCAAGGTGACAGAAGAGGTTCATAACTTTCTGAACAGCATGGCGGCAAGCTGGTATGACATGGGCTTACAAAAACTGCCACAGCGTCTACAAAAATGCATCAACAGAAATGGTGATTATGTAGAAAAATAGATAAATGTTCAAGCTATAAACTGATGTAAACCATTGTAGAAATAAACAGGTCTATGTACTTATAAAAAATATGAGACCTTACTTTTGGGATTACCCTCATACATACAGAAAATCATACGATTCTGCTGCCAATTAACTTTAAAAAACGGTAAAGGTTCCTTATATCTGCATAGATTTACTTATAATCTGATTATATTATATAAAAGAACCATCCAATAACAGCAGCTCAAAAAATAAAGATATTTGTTTCATAGCTGTGTCCTCAGATCTCAGATTATATCTTTTGCTATCTTTTTCACTTGATGATGCCACACATCATAACAGATTTTAAAAAAGGTGACAAAATTAATGTTTTTATGCTTACCTATACACGAATAGTCAAATGCATCAAGAGTTTTAAACGATGAATCATATGGCAAGTCATCTTCTGTCTCTTGTTCAAGCAGGCGAGTATATATTATACTGCCATCTCTTGTGAAATTAATTTCACACTGATCGAGAACAGAGACAGTTCGTAATAAATGAAATGTTCGAAGATCCCAGACTTCTGTATTACAGACTACCTGTAACAGATGAAAAAAAAAAAAGTTTGTTACTGATCAAACATATTTATTCACATTTACAGATGCTACTCTTATCAAAATGATGCTACCATCACATAAGTATTGAAAAACTAATACTTATCTATCAGCAGCTGACATGCACAAACAGAATTTGACAAATATTATCTTAGAGAACCAAAAGTTTCTTTATGCAGATGCGTTAAAATTATGTATTCTGGGATGGAGTAAGAAAGTCACATAGGATTGCAGGCCAGTGTTGGCATGTCAAGGCAGCATGTAAGTTAACTGGATACCAGGCTACCAACAGATGAGAGTTGAAAACCCAAGATGATGCAAAGAAGGTAGCCAGCAACTTGCATATTAGAGAAGTGCTGACAAAATACAAAAATTGGTCAAGAGAGAGAAAAAGGAAAGAAAAAAGACAAATAGTGTGTAAGAAGCCTAATAAAGGTACAGAGAGCAGTAAAAGGGAAAACAGTATAAGAGAGCAGTATAAGGGAAAGATGATCAGATGAACGAATAAATCAGGAAATATACAGTAGTGGCAATAATAAGGGAGATTAAAGTAAGTTAAGGTACGTAGAACAAGGGATATTTTGAGTTTAACACTCAGTTAACATAGAGGTAATTAAAGATAGAGGGCAAACTCAATTAGTCAAGAATATGTGAGACAGTTGCTTATGGCTTAACTGAGGGAACTATCCCAGGATTTTCCTGATGTAATTTAGACAAACTCCTGAAAAAAAAACTAAATTAAGGAGAATGTATTTAAATCCTACACCTACTGAATATGAGATGAGTTCATCTGTCATAAAATCCCTTTGTTGTGTGGAGCCATATGAATGACTAGGACAAAGAACACACTGCAATGTCCATCTGCTAAGAGATAAGGTCCTGGTGCAGGTATAAATAATTTAAATCACCCAAGAATGAAGAAATCAGCTAGGTGATTATTATAGTAACCAGGGGCATACAACAGTCATTTGCAGCTTTAAACAACTGGGGAACACACTTTGTTCTTATACCTGAAATTTTCGGTGTAGAATAACAACATGTACAGAAATCTACAACGCTTTTGAACACTTACAGCCATCACCCAAAATAAAAGGAAGTCTCCACCAAAATCACAGACTGCCCTTTTAGAGTCAAACACTCAGTGTTCTGATATTCACAACCTAGAAGCAGTGCATAGTGGTGCGTATTCACCCTCAAGAAGAAATCTAAGCCTTAGGAACAGTGCCTCGTTTGTAAGTAAGTTTGAATGAATCAGTGAATGAAAGGTGCTTTGCCACAGACAGGTTTAACTGACCCTAACTTCTGTCCCTTACTTCCAACCTCTCTTCCTACCATAGGTGCATCACATTGAATCTCAATAGTTAAGCAATGACTTGCAGGAAATCTCACATTTTATCACTGTTTCTTTTACTTTCATCTTTAGCTGCAAAATCAATCAGTCCGATTTACTGAATAAACATGAATCCTTGTGCACAGTGGATGGACATCTTTCTCTGAATCTGTAAGGAAAGGAAGAAGGGAGTCCTAGAAATTTCTGGACTTGTCTGTCTACTGCGTACATATGAAGAAGGGCTATAAATAACCTCAGTTCATTGGTGTGGACAAGAATTTTCTTGATGTGGTGTCTTTTCATCTGATCTAATGTTCTCACAATAACATGCACTGTTACGTGAACTTGATTAACAAATATTGAGAGCACATTTCATTTATGGCCATTAATGGGATCCCTCAATTTACACCAATCAATGCGAACAAAGACATGGCTGGGATGATAACCTAAAATTTGGGGAATCACAGACCTAAAATATTTTCTAGATTATTATTAACCCCTCCCCATTCTCACATTGTGTTCTTTTAAGTCTAAATGAAGTCTAGACCTCTTCAACACCCAAGTTGGTAGGTATATGGTTCCATCCTTGCTTGAGAGTACCTGTACATAATACCACTCTGTCAAGGGTTGTTAGACTCCTATTAGTTTTGTTGCTCAAGAAGACTCCCAAAAAACTGGTGGAGGGTGAGAAACAATATGCAAGGCTGATGACCTGGGAAACAACATGATATTATAGGCCTGGTGCCCCATAACAAGATGTCACCTGAGTGCAAGAGGTGGCTACCAGTTTAATCACAGAAACTGTGAGTATGGTCGAGTCTGAATGTTTGCAATGGTACTCTGAACTTCTCATAGTAAATAGTGGCAATACCATTTGAGTATAATAGCGGAAATTAAGCATCCATAATCTGACAGCGGTTACACACAAGCTTTGCACAAATGCGTCAGATACATACTGTCAAGCTGGTTAAATTGTCGAAGGCAGCCTCACACACAGGTTGGAAGAACATTTCACTATTTGCAGTATTATACTTTAACCGATAGTGGTCATAAGGTCTGGAGTCACATGGGGGGAATCCTCAAGAAATTCTGTGATAATGTTTGATAACATATCTCCTAACTTCCACTATCACATGGAGACTCTTACTGCCCCTCTTGATGCATCTGGTGTGTACCAAACAAAGAAAACGGCTGCTTGGGTAGCAGAAAAAATTTGGAACATACTAAGATTATTCAAGTTATTCTCAAATGAGAACTTACATCTTGGCAGATCAGAAAGAAAAATTATTAATCTTTTAGTAAACTACAGGATCACCCACAGAAAGGTTCCAGAATTAGTTTCACTTACAATAATAATAACAATAATGCCCACACAGTACTTGGAAGCAGAAAGCTGGCTGAAACCAGACGTGAATTAGAGTGAATCCAAAATGTTGGTGGTGTATTTATTACTACACAGAAATCAATGATACCTAGTCAGCTTGTTATACTTTGAATGCGGAATAATTTGTGTAAAGGTAAGCACCAAAGGTGAGTCAAAAGTGGAAACTAGAAAAAGGAGCTGTGGTGGCAGAAAATTTTTGATGGAATTTGGAGAATATCGTGAAACAAGTAAGTTTCCTGCTCACACTTTTGTTAATGGAGGAGGTAGGGGGAGGAATTTGTCAGCTGCACAATGGGAGACATATGATATAAACTGGTGTTGGGACATGAAGGAGATTGTTATGAATTACTTCAAGCAATGTCTTAGACCTCCTAGTACTGAACAGATCAAACCCTTCGGAGAGAATCGGTGACTATAAGGCTGTTACAGTGCCAATGACTGCAAGGGTTACAAGAAATGTCAAGGAAGATAGGACAGGAAAGAAATTGAAATATCTGACCAGCCAACATGAAATATTCAGCTCCAGGGAGGAAGATACAGAGCACATGTGGATAAAATTCGAAAACAGTGCACAATAGGCCTTAGATCTATATGTGCTTAAATCTATATGAGGGATGGGAGACATCTGCAGTGGTTTAATTGCCACACTGAGAAGTTGCTACAAAATCAAAGTCAGCTTCATCACCAAGAAACAGAAGCTGAAAAAAATCCAAAATTAAGGTAAGAAAAGCAATGCAAAAAGTGTTCAATGAATTTGAAATACATTTTTGCCACCCAATATGACTACAAACCCTAAGCATTTTGTCTTAAGTAAAGACAGTAATTGGATCCAAATCATCTATTCAGTCATTTAATTAGTATGCTGAGAGAGAGAGAGAGAGAGAGAGAGAGAGAGAGAGAGAGAGAGAGTTGTAAC
Organism: Schistocerca serialis cubense; assembly: GCF_023864345.2. NCBI lineage: Eukaryota > Metazoa > Arthropoda > Insecta > Orthoptera > Acrididae > Schistocerca > Schistocerca serialis. The sequence continues at coordinate 525,819,324 of NC_064638.1, read as the reverse complement.
AGTGAATACGGTCTAATCGTCCAATCGACCTGTTTCACAGCAGATGTTCATAATATACATCGTCCTCTCAATCGTTCCTCAAAGCCTTAAATGGCAGAGGCTGAGATAGGAGATTGTGAAATAGAAATTTACCTAAAACAGCTACACAGTGGAAAGGCAATAGCATATATTACAGGTTGTCAAAGAAATGAAGGGTGCCAAGTCATTAGCAAGAAGCTCGGTCTCATTTTCAAGAAGGGCTGTTGTACAAATGCTAATAAACTGTAGACCTTATCTCCCATTCTAATCAATTGTACAATTACAAAACATGTTTTACATTTTTTGAGAATGTATATGTCCTCTATACAAATTAACATGGGTTCCACCACAAGTGATCTAGCAAAATTCAGTTCATTCTATTCGCTACGAGTTCCATAGCACTACAGATGACGCAAAGCTTGACAGCATGAGGATGGCCTTCGATACAGTTCTGCACTGCCCTTTAATGAACAAAGTATGAGTCTAATATGTACTGGGCCAGATTTGTTACTGCATTGATCTTTTTTTACTGCATCGACCTTAACATGCCTTTCTTAACAGAACAAAATCAACAAATGCGACGGTAATTTCAAGAGTATATCAAGGAAGAATTATAAAATATGTATATAAATGATCTCGTGCAGGGGTGTACAAACCCAGAGGTCGCATGTGGTCCAAAGAAAGTATCAATGCAGTCCAAGAATTGAGCACCTGTCACAAAATGTGTAAAAATTCCATTGTGGCCCAGTCAAGTCAAAATGTTTGACATCCCTGATCTTGTGGATAGTGTCAGAAGCTCTGTGAGATTGTTTGCAGACTATCCTGGTTGTCTACAGGAAAGCTGCAATGCCTGAAGACATATGCGTTACGGGGTGGAGAACTGCAGGATTCCACTAGATAGGTGTGATGTAGATTACATGGAGGATGCAGCTGCTCAGGTAGCAGAGTACTTGTGGAGTGCCCAAGAGGGCACCTCTGATGAAAATAAGATTCTGCTGCCAATTAAATTTAAAAAATGGCAAAGGATCCTTATATCTGCATAGACTTACTTATAATCTCATTATCTTGTAAAAAAGAACCATCCAATAACAGCAGCCCAAAAAATAAAGATATTTGTTTCATAGCTGCCAATCAATATGCAGAGAGTGAAATAGGAACCCTTACAAAGTAAAGATACTTGTAAAAATATAAGTAACTAAGTCTCTGAATGTACTGCTCTCTGGGAACACTATCATGTTCAAATTATACTCAAAATTGAGACCTGGACATAACTCAAAGCAGAAAGTTTTGAACTATTTAATGATACACAGAATGTAAAGTGAACAGACAGGTTAAATGGCAATAGGAGAGGAAGTGTTCACTACCATTGAAAAAAATATTATGGCTATCAATTTTAAAACTGAGTGACTGGAAAGGTATGTGGACAGAAATGACCAGTTTAGGTGAACCCAAATGACAAACAGAAGTTTTTAGCAGGCACCAAAATCTTCTGTAAGATTTTAAGAACCATTCAAAAAAATCTGTTCTCAACAGCACCAAAGTACCACAGACATGCAATATTAGTTAGAGGTGACCTTAATCTACATAGCATGGTCTGGGATGTCTATTGGTTTGTTGCAGATAGTCTTGTTAATAAGTTTTGAACACATTCTCCAAAATCTTGCTTGAACATCTAGTACAACAACCCACACACAATGGAAATTTTTTGGACCCTTTAGATGTAAACAGGCCTGGCCTTATTGACAGCATTAATGCAGAGACAGGGATATCACAGCAGCACTGGTCACTAAAGTTAAAAAATCAACGATTATCATCCTACTTAGAAAGTAAATGGTCATCATTCAGTGCCAATATGATGGATATAGTGGAAGTATGGGCAATGTTTAAAGTGATTGTAAATCATACTCTGAAGAAGTACGTGCCAAGTAAGTAGATTTGGGACAAAAAAGAGCCATCTTGGTTTAATAACAAAATTATGTAAATGCTGAGGAAGCAGAGGTTATTCCACTCTCAGTACAAGAAAGTATGTGCAAATGACAACAGGCATTTGTGCAGCTGACAAAAAGTGAATGCGCTGAACTACTATGTCAACATTCATATGTTAGTCAAAGACTTTCTCAGAACCTGAGAAAATACTGATTCTACATAAAATCTCTAAGCAGGTTGAAGACTTATATTAAGTCAATCATACCATAATTTGACCATCACAAGGATTGCTGTACAGAGGACATATGAAAAGGTGCCCTGGAATTGAGAAGTAACTGAAAGAGTTGAAAATCTATGTCTAGATAGAATCGCACTTCCATTTTATGGAGAGTGTGCTTCAGTAAAGGTCCCTTAAGTCACCACTTCAGTGGCCGTGCATTCAAATGTCAACACTGAGCATGCCTAATTTCTGACCTCATATTATGGAAAAGCATGCTATGAAGCCTTTCCAAATGTGTAGAGCAATATCAACCATGTAAGATATTCGGAATGTGCATCTGAACATAGACAAATGAGATAGTAAAGTTCCATCTAGTAACAAGCAGGCCGTCTCTCTTCAGTAAAGAGCTAGGTTATACCATATTGGATTTCAGTTGAAGCCTGTATTTGGTGGGCTGCATTTTTATTTATATAACTTACGTTCTACCAATCTATGTTGTTTCAAAGCACCAGCACTTTGAGGATCTTTCGAAAATGCATCATTATTTAAATTATTTGTTGCAATAAAATAGCAAGATGTATCATATTGTTAGCTGCAGAATATTGGCTGTATAATTTGTGTGTTATGAAAATATCCCGTTTCAAGGCAACAGCACATTGAAGATCCATCAAAAAATGATTGTTTTTGGTACAATTTGTTACAATTGTGTTCTAATCCAAGAACACTAATTTATTGCTTGAACAGTACACACACACACACACATGGAAGGCAAGGTACAATACAATTAGCAATACCCAAGAGGCCAGCAGAGCCTTCCACTCCGGCTGCATACACAACTACAGTCATATTAGCAGGCCATGTGACCCCTAGTGGCTGAACCAAAGCACAAACTTAACATGTGAACTACAAAGCAGTGCACACACAAAACTGGTAGCTACATCAAATTAAGTGTGGCTTATTGATCATGTACTCATACATAGACGACATGCTTCAGATATATTAGAAGTGGATAGTTGTCGTTGTGCACATGAAGATAGTGATCACTATTTGATAAGAATCAAATATAGACAGAGGATGGATGGTTACAGACAGACCAAGAAAACTATTGTGCCACGGATTGTTGATGCTAAATTAAGAAATGATGAAAACACAGTACAACAGTATAAAACTATTTTGACAAATAGACTTAATGAAGTTGAAGATCAGGCAGGCAAGAGTATCGAAAAAAGATGGGAAACAGTCAAAGGTACAATACAGAAGACAGCCAAACTGTACTCGGTAAAAAGAAGCAATTGAGAACCCAAGTCTGGTTTGATGAAGATTGTATGAGGAAGATTGTATGAGGAAGATAGAAGGAAGGAATGAGGCAAGAAAAAGAATGCTGCAGAGGAGAACAAGAACTACCGTAGCAGAATACCAGAAGAAGAGAAAGGGAGGAGATAAGGAATGTATGAGGAAAAAGAGATAATTTGGAAAACAGTGGATTGAAGAATTAGAAGAGAGAAAGACTATGAAACAAGGAAATTCTATGTGCGGGTGAAAGACACAATGAAAGGATTCTAACATAGAGCAGTTTTCTGTGAATATAAGGAGAGAAATCTGATTGGAGGGAAAGATCAGCTTTTAGATAGATGGGTGGTGTATTTTAGTGAACTAATGAATACAGAATCAAAAAACGAATGTGAAGTAGACACTGCTGTGGGAGATGAGTTGGAGCAGGAAGTAAACAGAGAAGAAGAGTGCCAGGAAACTGTCGAGGAACCTACACTGGAAGAAGTTAATGCTAGTATCAAGACTCTTTAAAAAAATAATAAAGCTCCAGGAGAAGACAATATTACAATAGAAATTATAAAATATGGTGGAGAAAAACTAATAAGAGTTTTGCAAGAGATTATAGTAGAAATATTATGGAAAGAAAATAGGCCGGAACAGTGGAATACACTCTGACCTATACATAAGAAACGTGCAAAACTGACTGCAAATTATAGAGGAATTGCACTCCTCTGTATAGAATATAAAGTATTACAAAAAATCAGTATATATGTAGGAGAGTATCTAGGAGACAACCCGTATGGTTTCAGAACCAATAGATCTACTACAGATCAGGTTTTTACCATCAGACAGATCATTGAAAAATGTTATGAGTATAACATCGACGTCCACCAGCTGTTCATTGATTTCCAACAAGCATATGGTAGTATCAAAAGGGATCAATGTAGGAGCACCCAACAAACTAATAAGACTGGCCCAAATGACTTTGAGAAGAACAGTAAGTAAAGTTAAGGTTGAGGGCACTTTATCAAAGGCATTTGAAGTTAACCAAGGATTGTGACAGAGTGATGTGTTCTCCACTATTCTGTTTAATGTCGCCTTGGAGAAGGTAATGCGAAACACACAGAGCGATAACCCTGGGGGAACACTGTTTAATAGAGTGACACATGCTCTCGCATATGCAGATGATATTCATTTGTTATCCAGGAGGAAACAGGACCTCGAAGAAAAGCTCAAAAAATTATAAAAGATATGGAATGGAGATGGGGCTGACAATTAAAAAGTCAAAGACAAAGTATATGTTAACATTTAGGAAAAGGTATAGTGAAGGAAAAAAAAGCATGACTGTCACCGGGAAAGAATTTGTGTGTTTTAAATATCTTGGGTCACTGGTAACTGAGAATAATGATATGACAGAAGAAATACATGCAAAGATTACAGCTGGTGACAGGAGCTATTTCACACTGATTAATGTATTTAAAGCAAGAAGCCTTAGTAGGATCTGAAGCTGACATAGTATTGTACAATAGTGAGATCTGTGGTGATGTACGGTTTGAAGACTTGGATAATGACGTAAAATGATGAGGTGTTGCAAATATGGGAATGGAAGATACTTAGGAAACTCTCCACAGCAGTGAATCATAGGGGATTTTGATGAATTCGAAATAATGAAGAGATCAGAGAGTTATACAACAAACCAGACACCACGACAGAAATAAAGAGTAGTAGACTATGTTGTTTGTGACATATGGAAAGAATGATGGAGAGCAGCACAGTCAAGAAAGTTTCCAAAGGAAAACCAAGTGGACACTGTATAATGGGTAGACCAAGGACCAGATGGCTAGACAACGTGGAAGATGACTTGAGAAGAATGGGATTTAGAAGATGGAGAGCCAAGGCGGCCAGCAGGGAAGAGTGGGCAGAGATTGTCCAGGAGGCAAGGCCCTACATGGGCTATAGTGCCAAGGAGTTAGTAACAACATACTGGTGATTAAAGCTTTCAGGAGATAAGGTCTAAAACACGGTCAGGTGTTGTAAAAGTTCAGTGTGGCCTGGTGGGAAGAAGCAATAAGATGTGAAATTACAAAGAGGTGTGTATTTAGATCATGTGCTGCTAATCCCAACTTTTTTTAATCATCTTTGGATTTTCTAAAAAGTTCTTGGGATTTCTTATTAATTTACTGGAGGTATGTTCCACAATATTCGATGTTATATAAATGTAGGTGCACTCTTTCTCATGAATGTGTCTATTCAATTGGCTTTATCTACTAAAGAACTTGCACTATTTGCAGTAACATATTTTGCATTTTCTTGTTTCAAGCCTGAAGATTCTGCTACTGAATAGAAACAGTGATCTAGAGGGGTGGAGGAGAGAATGCACATTGGGGGGAGGGGGGGGGGCAGTGCGGGATGGGCACTGAGTGAGAGGGAGCCATAGTGCGGTGCGAGGGGGGGGGGGGGGGGGAAGGGGGAATGGCACAGAGCAGTGTCTGGCAGGTGGGGGACAGGGTGGGGAGCAGAAGACACAGGGGGTGCAGTGCGGGGGGTGGGGGAGACCGCTAGGGTGGGGGAGACCGCAAGGGTGTGAATTCATCAAGGTTTCATGAAAGGTATATTCTTACCATAAGAATGCAATATCAATTTAGTCAAAAAATGTGAGGGGGAAGGCAGAAGGGTGGGGGATCATTCAAAGACAAGAGGTTGACCACTATTTATCTTCTGGAAGAGAGAAACTACTTAAAGAGCAATTTTAGATAGGAAACAAAACCCATAGCTTTCAGAACAATATGTTTCTTCTTCAGTGATAAAAGAAGATCAGTACATTGTGGATGTATGGATAGCAATGATTTATCTAGCATCTATAAATCACTCCAGGTGATGTGTGGAGAACTGTACGTATAACTATGCTCATTCTGAAGCATTGCTTCAGAAACTCATTGGCTATGATTTGCACCTCTTCTTATTCTAAAATGGTTCAAATGGCTCTAAGCACTATGGGACTTAACATCTGAGGTCATCAGACCCCTAGAATTAAAACTACTTAAACCTAACTAACCTAAGAACATCACACACATCCATGCCCGAGGCAGGATTCGAACCTGCGACCATAGCAGCAGTGCGGTTGCGGACTAAAGCATCTAGAACTGCTCGGCCACAGCGGCCAGCTCTTCTTATTCTGTTCTTTTTTGTATGAACCAGGACAACCTTCCTATATAACATTCAAGTAATTTACTAAAAGTTTTTGTTTCATCGAAACAGATATCTCTGGTTTTGAAAGCTAGCGTATGTGTCACTTTGTATTAGCATTAGAGACATCACTTGATAAGTTTTTGTTGATTTTATTAATTAGTGAGTACTAACTGCTAAATTAGAAGTGTCAGAATATCAAAATTGTCACATACCTCTAATCCATTGGGATGGAATACACCACTTAAATTTTGATTGAGTTTGTCAAACTTATGTATTTCTTTGCCCGATGTAACATCCCACAGTACACCATCTGAAAGTACTAGTTCATCTGTCGGACTAAATGTTGCTTTGTTTTTTGTATACTGGTTCGATATTTGTGGAGTTAGCGTCTGAATTTTTTTGCCTGTTGCAACATCATATATCTGAAAATAACAATAAATAACAGTAATATTTCAAATGGTAAAACCTTTACAAAACTACTGTTAACACTATACATGCATTTTCAGCAAATACACTGCAACTGACAATCATACTGATGAGTGAGAGGAGAGAGGTAGGAGGAGGACGAGAAAAATACCACAGAGATGGGAGTGGCAATGCCTCTGATTTGCCCAAAGCAATGAATGACAAAGATTACTCTTATGCAGTGGTGAACACTTGTGTGTGCTACTCACCATACTGTATTAATTATTTAATATTGTGTTTTGAGATAGTTCATCCACCATCTACTTGATATAGAAATGTCATGGTACACTAAATTTTGAAGCTGTATCGCTGTATCAGAACATATTCTTTAAATATGTTGTCCAGTCACATCAATGTGACCCACTGTAAAAAGCCGGAATAACCACCTTTCGCAGCACAAGCAGGAACAGATTCAATGAGACAATGATGTAGGCTGGAGCAATTAATTAAAATTTGTATCAGCACTGGGACTAGAACCCGGGTCTCCTCCTTACATAGGCAGATGCGCTATCCACTGCACCTCACTGGCAATATCACCATTGCATGGAATACCATACATCATCTCCTACACTGATACAAATTCCAATCCACGCCTCAGCCTATGTCTTCAGAACCATCAATTGTAAAAGTCAATGACGTTCTAGAAGGTACCAACAGGGATATGAAGGCACGCAAACTTCAGTGCTGTGATCAGCTGCACTAGGTTTCATGGTTGAGGATCCAAGGCGCAAACGATCGAGATGGTCCCACATATTCTCGAATGGGTTTCGATCCAGGGGAGGGATTGGGAGGAGGTGGGAAGGGGGGGGGGGGGAGAGGAGAATGGTGACCAATGATAATGATGAGGTCCCATACTCCGAGGAGTGTAGGGGATGATGCGGGAGACCTGCACTACCGTACTAGGCAAGGTCCTAGTGGAGGTGGTTTGCCATTGCCTTCCTCCGACCGTAATGGGGATGGATGATGATGATGATGATGCAGACGACAACAACAACACCCAGTCATCTCGAAGCAGGAAAAATCCCTGACCCTGCCGGGAATCAAACCCGGGACCCCAAGCGCAAGATGCGAGAACACTACCGCAAGACCACGAGCTGCGGACAGGTGACCAAGGGAGTATGATAAAATCATCCTGGTGCTCTTTGAACTACGCACATACACTGTGAGGTGCTCAACATGTTGCACTGTGCTGCTGGTAGATGCCATTGTGCCGATAAAAAACAAACTGCATGTAGGTATGGATATGGTCCCCAAGGATAGAGGCGTACTTGTTGAGGTCATCTGTGGTCGGTGGCAGCGATAATTTCCTTACGTGCTAGGTCTGCCTTGGTGATAAGGGGTGGGACAGGGCCATAGAGGTCTGAAGGGCACTCACAGACTGTCTTGACGCAGTGTGTGTGTCCGGACAGTCAAGTGAGCCTGAAGGTGTTTTTTCTGGCAGGTGCATGGCGATACCTGCTGTGGACAATGCCATGTGGAATACCAGTGCTAGTGGAGTTACATGAACCTGTTGCAGTGTACCTTTTGTAACGACAAGCAACTACGGCTGTTGGTTAGGCCCTGTCTGGACTCTGTGCATTTGTACAGAAGTAAACATCGCAGTCTGCTTAATTAGGGCAACCTTGCCACTGCACTGCAGAAAAGGTGATATTCTGCGAAGGTTATGGCACTGTATTGATTTCACCTTAGTTTCCTGAAGGTTGGAGTGTGAGATTGGTGGAGTAATTTGAGATGTACTTCACAGTATGATTGTCCATAGTGAGCACGGTCCTTACATACTGATAGAATGGAAGTATCAGGCATGTTGGCTCCAGGAATGTTTTGGTGGCTCCTGTTTGAGTAGTGATATTAAGTGATCGCTAATGGTGTTTCAAGCCTTTCAATTGTTTTTAAATTTTAAGCTCACAGTGTTTAAACTTGGTAGGCCTTGGGGTTGTTTAGTCAATTACTGTTACTTTAATCTAATCTGCAGTTTGTGGAACAGTGTAAATTTGATTTCTGGTGGATAATCATAAACTTGAAACATTCATTGATTTAATTGATCTACCAGCTGTCTTGCTGGTGTTATTTAAAATTTATTAAGGTTTTGAAGTTTCTTTCCTTTTAAATAAGTTTTAAAGTTACCTTGCACGTTGTATGGATTTACTGTAAGTGTTTTATAACAGTTTGTGTGTTAAAGCTCTGTTTTAGACAGCCACCTAGTTAGTATTTTTCAATGTTGCTTGCCCAAGGCCGACCACTGTTGGTGTCATCTTGGCACTGGGGCATGTTGCACCCATTGTAAGAAAAGAAATATATGAATCTGAAGTTTAATTCTTACATACATATGAATGTGGACTGATTATTAATTGTATTATAACTTTGTAATAAAGAGTGTAATTTGTTAAACTTATGGTTCTGGGTTGTGGTCATGGCAACTCTTGCCTTTTTTGGTTTTTCTTTTACTCAAGTGTGTTTAAAATGCTGAGCTGTTGTTTATTACTTTTACCAATATGGTTTAAGTTTTGTGTGTTATTTTCCTTTATTTCTCAGGAAACATGGTTATGTGTTATTTTCCTTTATTTCTCAGTAAACATGAGGGGGGGGGGGGGGAGAAGAGATTCTCACTTGTGTTGATCCACTGTGCCTTCCAGAATGATGAGATCACCCGGGGAATGTCACGAAAACATTTTACACACCGTAACGCTCCCTCCTCCAGCCTGGTCCTTTCCGACAGTTATTGTAGGGCCGTACATGCCAACAGTCATTTGTCTGACAGAGCATAAAACGTGATGCATCTGTAAAGTCCACCTGATGCCACAGTGTGCATATTCCAGCCTTCGTTGCCTATGAACGGCAGTCAGCATGGGTGCATGAACCAGTTGCCTGCAGCAGAGGCTCATACACAGCAATGTTCGTGCGTGGTAGTTCAAGAGATAATTAGTAGCCCCTCGGTTCAGCTGAGCAGCCAGTTGCTCTTTCGTTGCACATCTATTTGCCTGTAGACATCTCTAAAGCTGTTGTTCAGCCCTTTCATCTACGGCCTGGGGTGTACCACCATTGCCTCAGGGGCCGGTTTCGGATGTGCCATTTTGTCATGCATTTACACATTAACCAAGTCAGCATGCAACAGTTTACAAACTTGGCAATTTCAGAAATGTTTCCACCCACGGGCCTGCCCTTCTGGATACGAGATAAATTGTTCTGTTTCCACACAGCTGAAATGTTTGCTGCACCCCTCCTCCCCCTCCCGATGTTCTTTATATACCCTCCATTACTAGTGCTATCACCTGCAGAATGCGAGTCTTTATTTCACGTTGATGTTGAACGTATACGGTGGTCACATTAATGTGACTGGACCATGAATAAAGCCACTGCCGCAGGCCATGCAAACAGTATGGATAAATATGGTGAACTTAAATAATAACAAAGCTAAGGTTGAACTTCACACATTTTGTTTTTTAACACTGCTAACTCTTTTATGCTAACAGCTGTCTGCAGAAACAAATGATCAAAAAAATAATTTTTTATTTAATAAACTTTGCACTTGCTACTTTCTCTGAGAGAGCAGCTGTGTTAAGTCATAGCACATCTGGGTACAAAAATAAGTTCAAATGGCTCTGAGCACTACGGGACTCAACATCTGAGGTCATCAGTCCCCTAGAACTTAGAACTACTTAAACCTAACAAACCTAAGGACATCACACACATCCATGCCCGAGGCAGGATTCGAACCTGTGACCTAAGCGGTCGCACCAAAAATAAGTCTGTGAAACAGGGTACTGATACCAATGTGCTTATTAGCAACTGTTGCTTCAAATAGAAAACTGCTATGACGCCTGCTGATAAGCTTTCAAGTCATTTAATGAGAATTTCAACTAACGTCTTATCAGATAACAGAGGAAGTGCAGATAGTGTACAAACTTCTACAAGAGAATTTCAGGAATGTAACTATTTAACACAACATAAGAACAGAGTATCTGACAAGTTGTCCAAGATTTTACTTTCATTAAGTGGTTTGCAATTTTTAAATGGTTTCTTTTCATGTCTGAAACATTTGTTTGACTAGCTTTTTTCTGGTGTTTGAAAACCAACATAACATATTTCCTAACAAAGTTACTTCACATTTAACAGAAAGTGAAATAGCACAGATATACTTACTGTTGCAATATGGTTTCTTGTGCCAATTATACGGTCTTGAACAAACTTGCTGAATTCAACATAATCTTCTTCTGGAAGAGCAAATCTGGAAGAAGAACAAAACCTATTAATTTTCAGTCACAAAAGCTGAAGAGAGGAAACTAATCATAAAGCAAGAATAAAGAGGCACAGACCAAACATGAGGTGTCTCATCAAGAATATTTTAGTATATGCAATTTTCAGCCACAAATGTCAAAAGCAACAACGCCATCAAACAAATTGTATCCCTAAGAATGAGCATATATACATAGAAAAGGAGGACTTGGCAACTCAGAATCCAGGTTGTGAAGGACCCCAATAGGTTTGAGGATAAGGAGAGAGAGAAAAAACAACATTTTGCTTCTCCTTCCTAACCATTCCCAACCAGCCCCTATTTTTTTCTTTGAGAAAGAAATTTAACAGTTCTGAAAGCTTGGATAGCTTTTTCTCCAAACTGTTATGTCTACTGATTATGCTTAGAAGTTCATCTCCTTAAGGTAAACACTGGGAATCTATTCCAGCAGTTTGCAATTTTCTATTTTTTTCTGGTTAAATTTTCTTTTGATACATAAGTTAATAAAATCAGATATACGGCCATTACAAACTGCACTGGCACTTGATTTTTGTAATAAATACATAAATCAATCTTCTGGAGCAATTAATTCATGTAACAACTTCTACTGGATCAATGTTAGTCCCATGTAAATCTCTATTGTGTGGCTGTCTCTTAAGTTCTATTTAAAACCATTGCAACCATGACTGTTTCCTTTTTATGACCCGACATGACTACTTGTGTTGCTTTGCATTTTGGCAAAGTGACCAAACGTTATTCAGTATTTCCACGAAGTAACCCGAAAGGGCATTTACACTTGATCGCCAACATTGTCTTGCAAGTGCTCATCTCATAACTAAATTAGTTATCATCACTTTTCTGACCACTTACATGTTTTAGAATGTGCTCACTGTACATACAGATGATTTCAACAATATTTCTCATGTCCTTTCAGAAAATGTACACATTTTTCACACCTGAGGATATTATGGCAGAGCTGTTATGAACTTGTGATGAACTGTCTGTTCTAGGAAAATTCAGAAGATTGAAAGGATACCATAGCAATTAAGTGAGCATGATGCGGATTCAAATGTGGTTGTCTCTTCAAGTGACAAATCTTCCAATTCATTTGTCACTAAAGATTGTTGTACGGGTAAAGATCGGCAGATGAAATCAGTCTTAGTGCAGGTCCCAAAGGTCGTATCGTCATTTCTTACGAGCAGGAACCTTAGCATTGGCTACAACAGCAAAGACTCCAACAAAAGTCTCCTGCCTTTAGTGTGATGATAAACTTATGGATGACAATATTATGTACAGTACCACACATACAACAAACATTTGTTGATTGTATGACAGATATTGTGACCCACAAGATAATGACCATCTGGAAATGAATACGCTGGGAAGTTTCCTGTCTCCATTTCTGAAACCTGTGGTATAAAAATGGGCCTGATATATTTGCTATTATTATGTCATATAGAAGATCCTGCAACATTCCTCTAGTAAATGCTGTTCCAACTTATGTGCCTGCTGGCAGTCAGACGGACAGGCACAGGCACGGGTACAGCAGGACAAACAACTGAAGTGTGTTGAAAGGCACCAGGGAGGTACCTGCGCTCTAAGGGGCAATGTTGGAACAGCTTAGGCTAGAAGGTACTGACAGAAATTAACTACTGATAACTATTATTTCAGTGTGCCTCTTGCAAGAATTATATTGGAAAAAAAGGGTAACATTAGTCAGAACATAACATAAAAGAACAAACCAGATATTCCCCCACAATTTTTGTCCAAGAAATGAAGTAGTGTTGCTTCATGGCTGTTCGGTTTTAGAAAGGATTTAACAATGGTGCCTCAAGTTCCAGCCAAATGGCGATCTGTTGTAAATTTCCGTTATGCATTATCATGGAAAGATCGATGAAAATACGGACTTTTGGAAAATGCCAGAAGTTATAGTGTTCTATTAAGATACAAATGTGGAAGAGAGACAGTTATGTAGTAACTACAGCACTGTCAGGAGAATAAGAAGATGGCCATTAACAGTGTCTGCTCTGAATTCATATATCCTACACACACTGAGCTCTGGTAATAAAGCTGCAAGGGTTGAATTTCTGAAGAATGCCTAAAATGGTTCTTACATACATCAAAATTTGTGATTATAAAAAATAAAGCTTTATCTAGCAGGGAGAGGAATTGGTGTCAGCATGCTATCATGTGAAGAACAAGACCAGCTACTTCTGCCTAGTAAAAGAAGGTGTCACATATAGCCAAGTGGTAGCAAGCATATCACTGTGCGAGCGAGACTTGTTCGAAGCATGTATGGAGGGAAAAAAAAAGACCCACCACACTAAGTCGATGTGATCTGTATGTCCCGTGAAGATGACAACAAAGGGTGAGCATCATATACTATGTAATGTGTAATATACTGTATCTCTGATCTCTGTCTTGAAAGATTACTTGAATTTCATATTCAAAAATTAATTATTTGGAAATAAATGATGAACAAAATATCACTGAAATGCTTATCCTTTTAAAAGGGAATAAAAATGCATATTCTAAATAATTATCTTGTGTAATTTTGGTATATTGTATTCTGCTTTGCATTTTAGTTTTGGAGACAAACAGACCTGATGCAATGGTTTGCATATCAAAATATCATGCAAGGGTTAATACCTCAATGTCTGACAAACTGTTTTTTGAAATCATGAACTGGTAGCACCTATATCTACATACATACTCCGCATGACACCATATAGAGTGGCGGATGATACCTTGTACCACTACTAGTCATTACCTTTCCTGTTCCACTCGCAAGCAGAGAGGGGGCAAAAATGACTGTCTATATGCCTCTGTGTAAAACGTAATTTTTCATATCTTTGTGATCTGTACATGAAATGTATGTTGGCGGCAGTAGAACAATTCGGCAGTCAGCTTCAAATGCCGGTTCTCTAAATTTTCCTAACAGTGTTCCTTGGAAAGAACATTGCCTTCCCTCCAGGGATTCCCATTTCAGTACCCGAAGCCTCTCCGTAACACTTTTGTGTTGTTCAAACCTAGCTGCCATCCTTTGTATTGCTTCTACGTCTTCCTTTATTCTGACCCAGTCCAGATCCTGAACACAAGAGCAATACTCAAGAACAGATTGCACTAGCATCCTATAAGTGGTATCATTTACAGATGACCTACACTTTCCCAAAATTCTCCCAGTACACCAGTCAACCATTTACCTTCCCTAGCACAATCCTCACACACTCGTTAGATTTCAAGTCATTTGGCAAAGTTGCATCCAGATATTTAAACGAAGTGACTGTGTCAAGCTGAACTCTACTAAAGCTTTATCTGAACATTTCTCGTTTGTTTTTCTTACTCACTCACAGTAACTTACATTTTTCTCCTTTTAGAGCTAGCTGAATTCATCACACAGACTAGAAATTTTGTCCAAGTCATCTTGTATCCTTCTACAAGTCACTCAACTTTAATACTTTTCTATACACCACAGCATCATCAACAAACAACCACAGGTTAATACTCACCTGTCCGCCAGATCGTTTACATACATAGAAACTAATAGTAGTCTTATCACACTTCTCTGAGACACTCCTGACAATATGCTTGTCTCCAATGAACACTCGCTGTTGAGGACAACATACTGGGTACTGTTACTTAAAAAGTCTTTGAGCCGCTCAAACATCTGACATTGGTGATCTGTACCTTCCCTTCCGCATCATATTACACTTCCAGGAAGTTGCGGAACTCCTGTATCCAGTAAGCGCCTGGCTTATACTGGTGTGAGGTTGTCATTGTCCACCCACTTATCTCAAGGGCTCCAAGTAGCATTGATGATGGGGCTATGTGTAAAAAGTGAAAGGGACTGTCTATACTCTATTGATGTTTATGGTCAAACTTTTACGTTTCTTGCTGTCATCTTCCTTTTCTGTCTCCTCCTCATATTCACTACTGCTACCAGGATTAGGCTAGTAGAGACAAAGTGTTTGTGGGTTGGCCTGTCTCTGAGGACCAATCACGATGTCTCCCTCACCTATACTCAGTGTATGCAATGTCATTTTTCACCACCTGTTGTACAGTTTTTACCCATTCTCTCCTCCTATTTCAGAACACCCTTCTCAATTTCTTCTTTAAGTTGTGTGTCTAAAGTTAGATGAACCTTTTTAGTTTGTTTGCAGGTACAGTTATGAATTTCTTATTAATTATCTGGAGTACTTCATGGAAGGGCCCTCTCCATGGGCTTGTTAATTTCTTTGACCTCTCTCTTTTCATGCTTTAGTCATGTAGTAATACTTTGTTCTCAGCCTTACATTCTTTGGGATTTTGTGTGCGATCGTAGTATTCCTTGTTCCGTTCCCTACATTCCTTATTAAAACTTCTTGTCACCTAATGCATCTGGCACATCCCTTGAATTCTGTAACGTAATCTTCATAGTTGCATTTTGGCAAAATTCCACTGTAGGATCCCGAGAACGTTGTAGGCTCTACTGAAAAACAGCTCGAATGGGGTGAAGCCAGTTGAGGAATCTGATACTGTATTATATAAAAGGGTGGCAAATTCTGGAAAACTAGCTAAAGACGAATAGTGCTTTATGCTTTCACCCGACTAATATGAGGTTGCGAACATTAAGAAACTGCCGATCTCAAGCTAGTTTTATGCAAATTGTGGGAAACGTACCATCTATAAGCAAACAGCCCCAACACAGAATAAAAAGGCCACGAGTTGATGAGCAGGACACAGTTCAACAGTTTCTGCCAGCAGACGAGCCAAAAAATGTTCAGATGTGTGTGAATTCCTAAGGGACCAAACTGTTGAGGTCATTGGTCCCTAGACTTACACACTAATTTGTGCTAAGAACACCACACACACCCGTGCCCGGGGGAGAACTCGAACCTCTGGCGGGAGGGGGCGCGCAATCCGTGACACAGTACCTCAAACCGCACGGCCACTCCGCGTGGCAGCAGACGAGCCTCGAGTGTCCATCAGCCGACAGCAGAAAATTATGACTGAAAGAATTCTTTAAATTAAGCTTGTACACTAAAAAGGACTTGCATCCTTGCTGGTACATACCGCTGAACTGCCAAAAGTTAGTCTGCTCTTTGACACGTTCACATAAACTTGCAAAGAAGCACTAAAATCAGACCAAGTTACCAACCCAGAAGCTTGTTTCTTCATTTCTATCTCCCTAGCCTGATACCACAGTCTTTCTGTACTGTCTCCGACCATATAGACCAGATAAAACTCACCTAGACCCTGATGCTGACTTATTCCCTTGCACAACGGCATTCACATGCCAATGAGACGGTAGACCTGAAAAATCCCACATCGCTCCCCATTCAAATGAGGGATCCATGTAAGTACGCTGAAAAATCCTGTCGAGTTATGACACTAGATATGCAAACTGCTACCTTCCTGAGATGCCACCAATGGACACTGATTCCTTAATGAGCTGTGTAGCTGGCTGTTGAGAAGAAATGAAAATTGCACTACAGACTGGCTGCATGTACATTTACAGTTAAAAAGATGAGCTTAAACCTATTAAACAGAAAAACATGCATGAAATTTAATAAAGAAGTGAACAGGTGGCAGCAGAGGGCCCGACTGATTGGCTTACATTGCCATTTCTACAGCTGCTGCCATAAAGGTTTTATTAATGCGAAATTGCGGTTGTTATAAAAATTGTGGGTGATGGGGACAAACTAATTCAATACAAAATGTAGTTCTGAATTCAGACAGCCAAGAAATTTTCAAGTTAGTTGTATTAATTAGAGGAATATGTTATATTCAATACAAGATAGTTTCATATGAATCAGAAGACGAGCACGCTGGAGTATGTATATTTCTTTGGCTCCTTTGCAAACAACTAACTTGATATGATCTGTGACCATAATCACATACAATTCAGTAAATTGCTAGTGTACTCTTGCTTCAAGTGCACATTATGTTTTTATCATCTCTCTATGCACACTATACTTCAATAAAATATAAAGTCTCAAACGTAGCACATACCCAACAAGTTAGAAAAATTTCTGAGAGAGAGAGAGAGAAAAATAAATAAATAAATAAATAAAATACAAAAAATTAAAAGGAAGCCTGATGCCTTTAAAATGTTTCAGAGAAATAACGGTGATGTAACAGAAAAACAAAGTTATTTCGCAACTCTCATCAGTTCTCCTTATTAAATTACATATTAAATGTTTGTAGTGAGTGGAAACTTTCACAGTATATATATGGCATAATATATGAAAAAACCATTACTTTTTATCAAAAAACTTTTTGACGTTCCATACTGCTGACAAAGGCCTCTGCCACTGAGAAGATGTAAGGAGGAGAGATCCTTCTTTGTTGAACTGCATGTGTGATACATATGACTCATGAACCTGGAATGTGATCTCCTCCTACAGGGTGGTGATAAAAAAGAATAAAATTAGTATTAGTAGTAATAGCAGAAGCTATCACACATAAAAACAACAATCAAATCAAACACAAAGTGACTAATTTATTGTGATCAGCACTGCCTCGTTCATATTTTTCAATTTCTTCTTCATTTTAAAATACAAAGGACAGAGCAGTTCTATAAACCAGCAATTTCTGGTTATCTTTCAACTTCCAAGGAGGTTTCATGAAAGTGCCAACAAACTGGTGCAAGCTGACAATGCAAGTTTACTAAGTACAACACAAAGAAATTTGATGTCTACAAGTGGCCTTCTTTTACCTCACACACACACACACACACACACACACACACACACACACACACAAAGTGACAACTGTAAAGAAAAGACATAACTGGAAGGACAATAGTTTTTGAAACACCCAACACGCAAGCCTAACATTTAATTACTCTACTGTGATTTCTACTTCATTTTCCATATTTGGTTTGTGAAATTTATCTAAAGGGGCCCCACACACTCAATATTTATTGCACAATAATACTGTATCAATATACCGTGGGAACATGCAATGCCAAGAACGGTGCAATATTTAAGCCCGGGTTATGTCAGATCCCTTCCTTCACAGAAAACGTGCTGGTGCTCAATGATGTACAACTTGCACGTATTGCCTCTTTGTGCTGCAAAAACAAATGCAATATGAATTGAGAATGGACAGAAAAGAGGTTTAGGAAGCGTTCTACACGTGGCCATACTAAAATGTTAAGAGAACTTGCAATAGACTCTGATGAATATTTTAAGGACAAATGAAGAATCTTTCAATGAATTTATGTTCAAATATTCATCAGGTTTCACTTTCCACAATGCTGAAAGTGATCTACACACCTGAAAAGAGAAGATATGAGTGCATTATTGTAGGGGATCAGTAGGTAATGCTGTTATTCATTCCTGCAACAAGTAATTAGCACTTTTGAAATGAAAGAATGAGCAGTTGCAGTGTTCTTTTGGTGAACGTTTCT
Source organism: Schistocerca serialis cubense (assembly GCF_023864345.2). Lineage (NCBI taxonomy): Eukaryota > Metazoa > Arthropoda > Insecta > Orthoptera > Acrididae > Schistocerca > Schistocerca serialis. The sequence continues at coordinate 525,800,610 of NC_064638.1, read as the reverse complement.
GCAGCTAAATACTGAGTAAGTATTAAATATGTGATCAACCTACCCCCGCCCACCAAATGCACTACAACAGATGATTTCCTTCATCTGTCTTTCGTGATGTATTCGTATTGAGTTGCTGTATTGATTATTTATGAGTCCAGAAATCACGAAGTCTTGGCAGGAACTGTCGCGTATTGTGCGATATCACCTTAGATGGTACAACACAATGCACAATACACTGACTGAGGGTCAATACTTTTAAAGCTCCACAGTCTGCTTGAATATACTGTGCAAACTGCAAGGGTCAGATGGTCAATACTGTTGTGCAATACTCAGTACTGGGCAATAAATAGTGAAAATGTGAGGGGCCCTTAATAGTGTTCGATAACTGTATGCACCTTTTTACAACCATCCTTTTCTTTACTGAATGCTCTACAGTGGACTGAATAGTCATAACAATGTGAATTGACCCAACTCCCAATTTCTGTTGTATTCAAGAGCTATTATTAATCTGTGCACTCATTTAGTGAAATGCTGCTGTGCATAAATTTTCCATAGATGTAACATCAGAATTATCAATAACAGGCACCTGGTACGTTCCTTAGACACACATATAGTGAGTAATTACAAATGCATGAAGAAACTAGTGCTAAATTACAAAATCTTAAAAGTACTTTATTCTACTACTGAAGTTTTGCACTTGCACAAACAATGCAAGAATTACTTTTACCATATTCATTAAATACATTTCATATAGGCTATGCAACCAAAGTTTTTGAAATTTAGACAACAGTTCTTCCACATACCACTCCAGTGTGAAGATTATACATTTGGACCTCACCATGATGTGTTCCCACCAATACAAATTGTTCTGTTGGCTGAAAATGTAAGCAAAAGGATGTATTAAAAGGACAAATAAATATCACAAGGGCATAAAGCAATACAGTTAATTAAATGTCCTAAGTGGCAAATAAGACATTCTGATTTGTATATCATTTATTTAAAGTACACACTCACACAAAATGCACAGCAAGTGAAGTAGCCATCTTCATCACCCATTCTGAAGGTTCTCACAGGACAAAAACGACTATGTGCAAGTCTTTTATCAAGCCTCGTGTTCTCCAAACAGCCAATGCCCAATGTCCGCCTCAACACACGTGACGTGAAGTTTGTTGGTGCACTATTTTTTGCTTTAGGGTCTGGACATTTGTGAGGTCTGTGGAGTACAATATATTACAAATAAATCAGAGAAAACTGGATGAGCAAATCAAGGACATTAATCATTATAAAAAGCCCTTAAGCAGTTAACAAACTGTTACATAGCACAAAAACAGCACCTGGGCAAAACTAAACTGGATGATCTGCATTCCAGAATACATCTACGAATGATATTACAGTCTGCTAGATATCTTAGCCCCTGATTTTCTGGGGGTCAACCAGATATAATTAAATGAGTAGTAGTTATGAATGCAGTTCTTCTCATGTCCATCAATTCAAACAAATGTACATAAAGTAGCTACTTCTAGTACATTTAAAATTATTCATAAACTGTAAAATCATGGTGTTTGCAAAAATTAAAAATTCTGCTTCACATTACCTCCTCTAGCACAGAAGACTGTACTTCTGAAAATGATTATTTCCATTTTCTTTACCATACCTGATGAGGCTCATATAATGATTAAATCAGATCACCATAAATGCCCCATGGACAATTAAATAATACAACAGTGTATGGCAGCAGTTTGGAACTGTGCAAAACTTCTGTATTCAGAAAGCACCAAATGAAATAATTACTAATGTATATGTGCTGCTGATCTGAACAACGGTTGGCTTGAAAGTGATAATTTATGCTCTCTTGCAGATATTCATTAGCGAATTGTTGCTAATAATAAATGGGCGACTGTACTTTTTTTTGTGTTTTTGCAATTCACACATTTGAAACTGATCTCAAGTGGGCTCCCTCATTTGCACAGTTTACACTGAAGGGGCACAAGATCCTGTTTGTACAAACAAAGTTGTTATTGTCATGAAGAAAGTACACCAGAATATAGATTAGTTATGAACATTTTGCCCTTGTCTCTGATCTACTACTGATTACAAAGAGCTCATCAATAGCAGTTTTGAATCAAGATTGTTCAGATGTAGAAAGTTGGAACTTCTAAATCTGTTATGTTTTTGGTTCCCATTATTTTTGCATTTTTATATTTAATGCAGCTGCACATGTAATATGTAGAGGAATATGTCAAATTGTTATTTATACAAATTTCATGTACATTTATAGTTGACTTGTTCATATTCACCTTCCTGATTACAATGATGCAACTGATTTTCCTAGAAGTCTGTGTAATTAACAGTTATGACTAACATATCTTAAATTATTATTGTTGTTGTTGTTGTTGTGGTGGTGGTGGTCTTGAATCCGAAGACTGGTTTGATGCAGCTCGCCATGCTCCTCGATCCTGTACAAGCCTCTTCATCTCAGAGTAACTACAGCAACCTACATTCTTCTGAATCTGCTTACTGTATCCATCTCTTGGTCTGCCTCTTCGAGTTTTACCCCCCGCCCCCCTCCCCCACGCTTCCCTCCAGTACTAAACTGGTGATCCCTTGGTGTCTCAGAATGTGTCCTACCAACCGATCCCTTCTTCTAGTCAAGTTGTGCCACAAATTCTTCTTCTTCCCAATTCTATTCAGTACCTCCTCATTAGTTATGTGCTCTACCTACCTAATCTTCAGCATTCTTCAGTAGCACCACATTTCAAAACTTCTATCTTCTTCTTGTCTAAACTGTTTATTGTCCATGTTTCACATCCATACATGGCTACACTCCACACAAATACTTTCAGAAAAGACTTCCTGATACTCAAATCTATATTTGATGTCAACAAATTTCTATCTTTCAGAAATGCTTTTCTTGCCACTGCTAATCTACATCGGCCATCATCAGTTATTTTGCTGCCCACATAATAAAACTCATTTCCTAATCTAATTCCCTCAGCATCACCTGATTTAATTCAACTACAATCCACTATTTTAAATTATATTTAACTTATTAACTTATGAAATAACTGATATTAAAAGTTTAGACACTCACCATTTCAACTGCCTGTCTTCTTTTAATGCCTACAAGATTTTTTCTGTATCAGATAACACTTCACACTGACTAATTCAGTCACTAATTACAATTTTGAATAATTTATGATCAGAAAAAGTTTATATCAAGAAGGATGCCATACTCATAAATAGGAGAGTTCAGGCTACAGACACATAAGAAGGTTCCATATAATTTTATGGTTTACTAACCTTCAACATTTTTCATACACCAGATAATAGTAAAGTCTTAAGTATATGCCAAAGAGTAAAATAGAACCTAGCTGATTTTCAAAACATTAAATAGTTTCAGTAATCCCATGTGCTTACACCTATCTTTAAATAGTCACTCCTATCCGAGAATCAGCAGTCCACAATAGTATAACATTTGGATATCATCATCATGTCGATTTGAGTGAGTGTTTGCACATAGCTAGAATGACACTAACATCTCAGTGTCAGTACAAAGAAGTCAGTGACTGGCAAGCATGTGGGTAAAGTGATTATGTTGGTTAGAGTGCACTGTAAAGTTCATCAAATAATGTGACTCTGAATTAGTTCTGTTTCAGATATTTTTATGAAGGAACAGATGCATGCCTCTTTACCTGTTTAAACTGTAATCTGTAAAGCTGGAACTGGCCATCAACTACATTACAGGGTGAATAAAGTGGGGGAAGCCACTTTAAAATCTATCTACTGCCTGAGCTACACCCTTCAAAGCATCAGTTTCCCGATTATCATTTCATTACATCAAGATCTGAGACTTCAAGTTACACAAGACCTAGTGCAATTTCAACAAATGTAAAAGGGACATCATACATTTTGTTCACAGTCATTTCTGAACTATTTCCTGTGTCACGCATGCCTCTTACTCCATAGTTTGGAATGTCGGTTTTATTTTCTCTGACGTTACATCACTAATAATAAGTGTACAATAGCAAATTACAATACCACATTCTATCACAAACTAAATGAACTATGTTACTATATTCGTTTCCTCCAATAAAAATACATACAAAAATGATTAACACTGTTCTACATAGTCCAGTCACATTAATGCAATCACTGCCTATGTTCGATGTTAACATGCAATAACCATTCACAGGTGGCAGGTGGCAATACTAGCAGCGGAAGGAGAATGCGGAAAACAACAGCGCAGTTGTTGCAGCAATGTAGAAACAGTGTGATTTATCTTATTTCCAAAAAGGCACGATCATTGGCTTTCGAGCCGAGGGTCGAAGCACTTCCAAAATGGCCAAATTTATAAACTTTTAGCATGTCACTGTGGTTAAAGCATACTGTGCACAGCAAAATTGCACTGTGCAAAACCAGCACCATGCACTTGTGGTGCACTGTAGGCCATAAGTGACATGGGTGAACAATGACTGCAAAGATGTCTACAGGTTAATAGACATACAACATCTGTGCAAATGACCACTCAGATGGACCAAGGGGCTACCAACACTATCTCCACAAGTGATGTTCAGTGACCGTTGCTGTGTATGGGTCTCTGCATTAGTGGGCTCATCGCCGAAGAAGGCTGGGATTTCCACACCAATACCACAGCTGGATGTCCACTGAGTGGCAAGCGGTGGACTTCTCAGATGAATCACATTCCGTGCTTCATTGGACAGGTGGCCGTTGGCATGTATAGTGTGAAACGTCTGAAAGCAAACAAGGAGGGAGTGTTACAGCCTGGGGAATGGTTTTGTGGCGTTCCCTGGATGATCTCATCGTTCTGGAAGGCACAATGGATCAACACAAGTATGCATCTATCGTTGGGGACCCTACATTTCCCTACAAACAGTTTGTTTCTCCTCTGCACGATGGCATCTACCAGCAGGGCAATGCAATGTATCATACACCTCACAGTTTACGTGCATGGTTTGAAGAACACCAGGGTGAGTACTGTACTCCCCTTGTCACTAAACTCCCTGGATTTAAACCCAATGGAGAACTTGTGGCACAAGCTCAATTGGGCTGTTCGTGTCATGGATTCCCAACCGAGAACCCTAGTGTAGCTGGCAACGGCACTGCTGTTAGCACAGCTCAACATCCCTGACAGTACCTTCCAGAACCTCAGTGACACTCTTCCTGCATGTCTCACAGTGGTCTGCACTGCAAAAGATTGTTATGCTGGCTTTTGACAGGTCGTCACATTAATGTGACTGGACAGGGTATAATATGTCGTACATGTGGTAACACACTGTGTACAACAATCACTGTCCTTCAACTATGTTCAAAACCTGCAGTATCAAATATATCTAAGGACAATCTCTTAGTGTGTAGTAGTAACACAGAAATTTATTTTTTCAATACGAAAGAACTAGCAAAAGTGAAAATCTCACAATATATAGTCAAATTGATATAATTCATCTAGAAGAACTGCTTATCAAGTACACATATCACTTATTCAGTTCTCCCCATGCATTACATTATTTGCCATCTCAACCAGTAGTACAGAAACTTAAGGTATACTCACACAAACAAATTAAACTGAGGACAAGGAACCATTGGGTTTTTACAAAGAGCATGCTGGTTGGTCAGATACTCTGTGATGATGGAATCCAGAGTAATGCTTGGCTCTGGGAGTGTACCGGAATTGTTTTTCAGGAGCTGATTTGCTGCCACAACAGCACTCTGCTCATAAGATATTTGCTTCTGCAAAGATCGAGTGGTGTTAGGTGTACTTGTATTAACAATGTTTCCCAGTTCACTTTTGTCACTTTTCCTGAAATTATATAAAATTGAACAAAATTGGTCAATAATTAATGCAATGTTTACAAAGAAACACACGCAAAACATATCTTACCTTGTACTAGCTAAATTAAGTTTGATGGGCTGTGTAACCAATGAATTTTGGCACGGTGGAATAGAAGATTTACTCGAAGATGCTGCACTGGTAGGTGTACTTTGTGAACGGTGATGAGAGACAGAGACGCCTGGAGAAAAGCTGGAAAGCCTTGGCTAGAAAAAAAAAAATTAGAACAATTATGTATAAGAACCTGACGTATTTTAAATTTTAATTCAAGTAACAATAAGTGTGGTAAAAATTATACTCACTTAACCATAAACTGAAACAATCACTAATGTTCATAACCACAGAGGCAGTTACATATTCCACAACATTGCTTTCTCAGAATGTTGTGACAAAGCGCAGCTTTAAACACATACAAATTTGACAGAACACAACACTTATGGTGTATTCAGCATTTTCAGATATGGTGTAATAAAAACATACTCTTACAATGAAATTGATTTATCAACATACTCTTGGAACATATAACTTACCCTCAAGGGTCCCGGCGGTGTAGAACATACTCTGTATGGATTGGGAGGAAAGTTTGATGAAGGGCCAATTTTTAAGGGGGCTCCTGGGAGATTTGCTTCTCTATGTAGTATTGCAGCTGAGTCAGTCAGGCCTCTTGATAGTAAATGCTGATGTATGAGTTGATACAGCTGTTTGTCATTATACTGGATTCGAGTCTGTGCGACTACACTTGCCTGTGACAATTCGAAAATATACATTAACAGACTGAGTAACTATACAATGATCATACAAAGAATAGACACTTGAAAGGGAGGCAATGAGTCATTCAAGATCACAGATGCATGCCTGGGACCACTGCTGCAAACCGACACAGTGACATACACATTATATTCTTCCAGCTATATGATCAACCTTTGTCGCATTGAATCTTGCAACTATTATTTGGTGAATGTCATACACTCCCCAACATTAATGACGTTTATACACATATTTTCCTTAAATTTGTAAAATAAGCATATAAACATCAGAATACACCAACCACCACAAAAGCTTATTTCAATATTGACAGACTCTCTTTTATTTGTAGGGAAATGATAATAGAACTACGACACTTGAAAACCAGTTTGCTAACAAATTTCATAAAATTATAGCTGCTTGGTGGATTTCCTTCAGCAAAGTGCATGGAAAGCCATCAAAATCTATTTACTTACCCATTTTCTGTCCATTAAACCTAGTTGACAATTTCCAGCAAAGAATACTGTGTGTTTTATACAATTCTGTACGTAGAGTACTGGGCGTTTTATAGCGTAATTCCTTTTATTTCCTTTATAGAACCAAGTAGTTCCTGTTTGTCTTTTAAAATAGAATGACAATCAGGTGATACTTTAGGATCTATTTTCCAAGTAGTTCCTGTTTGTCTTTTAAAATAGAATGACAATCAGGTGATACTTTAGGATCTATTTTCAAATAGACTTATACTCTCAACAGTAAAAGAAAACAAAACTAAAATTCGACATCAGACTCACTTTTTAAGAACAAAGAAAAGTAAAATACCATTAGCAATCTCCAAAATTGGTGTTCTAGAGCCAAAATAATGGAGTACTCACATGGAAACGTGCAGCAATAAAAGCAAAGAAAGCTACACAAGGTATTTGTAAAAAAAATAATGCACAGGTTGTTCTTAATTCTGCTGTTGGACTTTTTCAACTTGATTGCAAAACTAATGACATTAGACAAACACAGCAGAAAAACTTATGACCGAGATTTTTTGCTTATAGTGATGGAGAGGTTTATGGCTAAATCATTAGCAAGACACTAAAACACTGAAAACAAAATGATAGGTTATTTACAGTCTTATCAACAATTCTGTAAGTTATAAGCTCTTGCTGCTCCATGGAATTCCATTGCTACTGTTGTCCCTCACTATTCTGTGCCACACTTTAATATATGACAAATCCTCATCAAGCCATATCATCGATTTTGATAGCAATGAGGCCTATTTTTTCAAACTGTACACACTAAGGTCATTGTTAACTTGAAGCATGACACTGCGAGAAAGTGTGCAAAGTACTGAAGTGTATTGGAATTAGTAAAAAAAGAACCGAAGCCTGAATATTCAATGCTGATTTACAAAACATGCAAGTACAAATATGGGTCCGTGCTTGCTTATATAATGGGCGTGTCTCGAACATAAGAGTCATCAAGCGCATTTTCTTTGGTGTTCTGACAAAGATTTGGAAGCTCCTTTTGCAATATTTGCAAGTTTGTTTCTGCAATGAGCCGATGGAGTCATACCAAATAAATACTGCCCATCACGTCTTTGATGCAATATAGAATGTCAACAGAAAGTGTCTCTCTGTTTCCTGTACCAAGGAAGATCATTTTTTTAAATGGAGGTTAACATACCAGTTCCATAGAGCAGTCCCACGTTAGTCTAGAGTAATATTTATTTCACTGACCTGTGACAGTAAAATACGAAGAATAGACAGTTCTTCAACAGCAACTCAATAGCACTGCTGCACAGTGGTAGCAGTCAACGCGAGTCAGGACGGCACACGAGTCAATGCTGGAATACTGGTTATTCTTCATGTTTTTATTCCTTGTTGAGATATATCAATGAAACAAATATTGTACTAAGCTAATTTGGGACTGCTCTATGAAATGTCTATGTGAAATTACATTTTAAATATAATTTTATTTGTTGTTTGGAAGTGAAAACAAACTGATGGCTTCCCCTGGCATTGGGAATTACAGCTGTGTTTTTAGGCTTTAATCCAGCTACACGTCACAAAAACCAAATTGTAAATATCTGCAAAAACACCAGGAGGAAATATACCCTATGATTCGTATTATCCACCCCATACAAATCGTACTCTTAACAATATGGTCATCGTCAAGTTAAAGCATGATACTGCAAAGCACTAAACTGCACATGGTGCGCCTGGAAAAGGACCCCCCCCCCCCCCCCCCCTTCCACATACACACACAGGCAAATTAAAGAATCTATCTCACACAACAATCACATAATGGGAAACAGACTGTGGAGCTTGTGAATCCATGGACAAATATGAAGATCCCAAAGGTCAGCAAGCATACCAAAGGCAGGCACAACTGAGCAATAAACATAACAACAACTAGATACGCTTCTTCACCTTCCTTATGTGACTCCACAGCCACTTGTTTCCAAAACAGAATATGAGAGATTTTTTATAAAATTACTCAGTACTTTTCATTTTGTCAGCTACCAGTTCAAATTCCCCCCACCATCTACCTCCCTGAGTGCCATACAGTTCTACGAGTCTTTCAAAATTCTTTCACTTTTTCAATAAATTCAATTTCTCTGGGGATTCCTGATTTTCAAGACAACATTTGGCTGGTGGCAAGAACAAAGTCATGCTGGACAAATGACTGAACTACAAATTATTAAACACTTCCACTGGATACTTTTTGGAAGTGAAACGAAGGCCAGATCACTCTTAGTGCATAGTAGCTGAACAAAGGCTCTAGTTAGTTGCTTTTCTTTCATATATCCAACTCCACTTCCTCCTCCTGTGCTCTTTCATTCTTCCATATATTTCTGTACTGGCCATATACAAATCTGAACACAAGTCCCAGATCTGTTGGACTCGGCCTATTGATAAAAATGCCTAAGATGCTGGAGTTGGCGCACATGTGCGTGAGGTGTGCTTTCTTATGTATATGAATGGTATGTGTTTCTCTTTTGCTGATGAAGACTATCACTGAAAGCTTTGTGTAAGTGTTATTTAATTGTTCTTTTTCTACATTGTTGGTACTTCTACCAGGAGTTTCCATTGTTTGATGTTGAGAAATGAAACAGAATATTTTAGTGCTGTGTATACATACCCTATGCATATTAGCGAGGGAAATCTCAAGCTCTGTACCAGAGGGCTTTGCTTTGCCTGAAACTCTTTCCATTAACTCAAGAGCATATTTCTGGAAAATAAAATGTTCTTGACGTTTATCTTGAAGAATTGGATCTCGCATCAATACTGGAAAGAGACAATATTTTCTTTAATTTTTGTTACAAACCACTTATCTACAGTACAACAAAAACAATTAATTCAAAACGAGACTCATTTTCAGTTGAGACCATATATTTCCAGTTGGCACTGAAGAAAAATTTGCAACTAATCCCTTTCCCTTTCCAAAACAAAACAGTTTCTGTGAAAATTATTCATAAATAGCAGCTCTCAGTACAATGCTCCTGTGATGTTACAATAAAGTTAATCTTCATTGATCATATAACGTAATCTAGAACTAATTGCTACAGTTATCAGTGTGTGTAGATTAGCACTAGTCATGATTTATCGCCAGTATATGTGACACAAGTAACCTGCAGTGGCTGCTTCTGCCTGTTTATGTACAACTTGATTCAGTCCTGTTCTTGCTCGATGGGATTTGTGGAACACAATGTGTGAATGAATGAATGAATAAATGAATGAATTACAGAAAATTGTGAATGAAAACACATAAAACATTGGTGTAATACCAGGGTTGACAGAAAAGTAATGCCTCCACCTTCGTAACTCTTCAACAGTTGGCAGCATTGGTATGCGGCAGGTACTGGCTTGTTCTGTAGCTCAAGGTGGTGGGAAGCCTTAGCATTTAACGGTTGTGTTGTTACAGTGTAAAGCAGGGAACCCTGTGTAGACGGTTGGTCAATACGATTTAACCGATGTTCAGTCATTGAATTCTTGACAGCAGAAGGTGTCACCCCAAAGGAGATTCATTAGTGAATGAAAGCAGTTTATGGTGATTGTGTTGATGTGACTTCTGTGCTTCTTCATTCTCATAATGCGAGAGGAGTTCCTGGCACATTTCAAGTCCGTGTACTTTCATTTCAGGAGTCAGCATCCGGGGTATCCATTGTGCACAGATCTTCCGGTAGCCAAGTAACGCAATAATGTGACCCACACATTCTTGTGAAATGCCGATTGTCCTTGCAATTTCTCTCTGAGTGATACAATGACTGTCCAATCTGTCAACATTTTGCTTGTGTAACTCGGTGGTTGCTGTCACAGGATGTCCAACGATTCGTTTGTCACGCAGGTCAGATGTTCCCGCCTCAACATCTTTAAACTTACTTGGCCAACAACGCACAGTACTCACATCAACACAATCACCATAAACTGATTTCATTCTCTGATGAATCTCCTTTGGGGTGAAACCTTCTCCTGTCAAAAAATCAATGACTGCATGTTGCTTAAATCGCATTGACCGACCGTCTGTGCAGGGTTTCATACTTTTCACTCTAACAACACAACCGTTCAATGCTAAGGCTTCCCGCCAACTGGAGCTGTAGAGAAGAGGCTACAGAACAAGCCAGTACCTGCCGCATACGAATGCTGCCAACTGTTGAAGAGTTACAAAGGTGGAGACATTACTTTTCAGTCAACCCTCATAGTTTACAGTATTTATTTTTTAATCTTACAAACTGGTTATGGCTGTTATGCCGTTTATCAGGTATAAATATAAACCTGATGATGGTGTTGGCATTAACAATCGAAAGTGGTTGGAATCACAAAAATTGTAGAATATTACACCAATGTCATGCATGTTTTCATCTATGACGTACTCAAATAAAACTGACAGAACAGAAAATCAATGTAATTAGAGAAAAGTGTGAAATGCACATTGGTATATTTTAAAATCTTGTAGTCAGTAATTATACTTTGAAGTAAATCACAATGACATATTCCTATCAACCTCTATTAAAATCTCATATTTGCCCATATCAGCCTATGTGCACTCATATAAATTACTTTGGGTTCTAAGATGAATGAGCATTATTAACAATTAAATGATATTAAATCTTGGTAGAACATGTTAACAACTGTAAAAGGGAAACACTATAAAATTTTCTGCAAAATTATATTTTTTTGGCCACAAACCAACTTTCACCTTTTCAGGCCATTGTCAGGTGACAACTGATGAATAATTTTTAGTTACACAAATTGCTACTAAATTATCTCCACATAAAAAATGTCTTTTCCTTTTTTAGTGAAGTGAAACTAGATCTGTAGGATGTAAACACTATCCATGCCATAATTTTTGTATCTTATGTGTTTTCTACATAAATAATACGTATTACATCGCATGTCATTCTATCTGTGTATGTGACATTCAGCTGATACCTGACAATGGCCTAAGAAGCCATGAGCTGGTGTGAAAGTAAATATAATTTTACGGAACATTAACAAGCATTTGGTGTTTAATATTGTTGTTACACACTGACAGAAAATCCATTTAATGTTAACAATTAAATGTGCAGTAGTTATACAAACAGTAAAACTGAACTTATTATCCAGGAAGTATTTGATAATATGCCTCATAGATGGGGCACAGCATGTCAGTGTTTTGGTTGTGTACTCTCCTAACATTTGATTCTTATGTAGTACAATGTACATTCTAATAAATATCAGATATAAAATTTTACATTTCAGTGCAAACATTATATTTTTAAATGGACAACACATGTGAATGGGTAGTGTATATGAACAATGCCAAGACCTTTAAATGAGGCTGTAACCTAAAACTGGATTACTGACAATATGTAAATGGTTTCAAATGAAATGAGTGTGCCACTGTAAAATTTCCATAACTTGAAAACTGCAGGAACAAGACAGTGGTGGTGCTGTCTAATGAGTATAAGGGGTAGGAAAAGACTGGACCAAAAGGGATGAGAATAATAATGTGGAACAAGGAGAGGACAGAGATATGCTGGGAGGCGAACGAGGAGGACTCAGTGACTCTGAGCAGCACAGACATAATGTGTATTAATACTTATGATAATTATAAAAATGATGGGATTAAGCCTGAGGAGAGGAAAAGAGAGAAAGAGAGAGAGAGAGAGGGGGGGGTGCTGGGGGGTGGACAGTCCCCATCTATACATTGCAGAGAAGCTACTTACCAGTAAAATGTGACCCCTCCCCATCCTTTTCAGAACCATCCAAACCTTGAAAAACTTTACCATTACCATTTGCACATTGCCAAACCTTAAAATGAGGGATACTCTACCCAAATATCGCCTTCATAGATCACATTCCATCACAACCAACCTATGTAGTTCTAGTCAGTTTTTGCTCCCAGTTATGTGACACATGAAAGACTTGTCTTACACACTTAGTCACCGCCTTTTGTAGCCACGTTGCAGGCCTTCCGTACTTAAGTACAGTGTTGTGTGAAAATAGCACAATCATCTATCAAATGTGCTGCAACAATTGGTTTTCTTCTAAGCACTCAACAATTACAATTTCAAAAATATTCAAATGTAGAAATATGTGGATGACACTGACAGATGGCACCTCTGTGGACCTGTGATAACATAATGAATTGGCTGTCTTACTTGCATTAATGAATGCCTGTTATCTGTGAAAACCGCCTTCCCCAGCATTGATGAACAATCATGTTGACCAATGGATGTCCCATCTCCACTCCAACAGATGTGTCAGTGACAGCAAGGCATATGACTAAGGAGATTCCTTCACAGACTGCACAAGCATATCCTCTCCCCACCCTTGCAGTGCTCCTGTGCTGACAGAACTTTTAATGATATGCATTTTAAGTCAAAGCTGATCAAAATCAACACCCCGAGTCTTATCACCCCTAGTTCACACTTCTGTCCCATTGTGACCCTATCCCACACCCAACCAACCACCAACCTCTTCTTTCGAAAATTTTTTCCACGAATATAAAGCTCTTGATCAAAGACACAGCAGCCATCTACAATCTTAAAATAGACCTTAGTTTGAATATCCTCCTTGCATGCAAAGGCTCCATTATCACTAAGAAGAATGGCAATGAATACCTGACAGAAGGTATTTGCCAGCTGTCTGACTCTTCCACATACAGACTCTGCCATTTTGATCCCTTTCCAAAGATCCAGCATAACTTCCAGTTCCTTGGCCCATTCCAGAATCTCTCCCTCAATCCATCTCCCCCCTCACCCCAACTGCCTTTCCCATACCCCCCTTCCACACGTTCCTCAAATTCCATAAACCTAACCACCCAGGATGGTCCACTAATTGGTTATAGTGTTCCCACAGAAAAAGAAGTTGATGTTCTTTTGGACCATCACCATCAATCCATTTCCTGCAACCTAAATTCCCACATCAAGGTCCTGAACTACTTTCTTCATCACCTCTCAACAATCCCCACCCTGTTACCATCTGGATTCCCGCTTGTCATTGCTGGCACTACCTCTCTTTACACCAATAGCTTCCTGTCACATGATCTCCTTGTCAATGAACACTATCACTTCATATGTCCTGATGTCTACAACCCACCTCCCCATTCCTTACACAACAGTATACTGATCCAAGTCCTCCTTTTTGGGAGGACAATATACAATCAAATATGTACCACAGTTAAGAAGCTCCATATGCCAATCATTTTGTAGGCTACATAGAGGAAAGCCTTCCTAACAACCCACGTCCCAATCTCTTGTTCGGTTTCAGTTGATTGATGGTATCTTCTTGATACAGACCCAGGGTGAAGATTTTATCATCATTTCTCCACAGCCTTAATACCTTTCTACCACCCATATTTTGCATAAGTCTCCTGAATTAGCACACCAGCTTTACAATGACTGCTCAAAAACGTCTGCACACATCAACATTACCTTGTTTTGATAGCTAACATCCCTTTCACATTAAAGTCTCTTCCATAAGTCTGGTCACCACAGACTGTGCAACTGTAATGACAATCAATCCCTTGTCCACTATGCTGAAGGTTTAAAGTAAGGTCTTCAGGCAGGAACTACCCTCCAAAACTAGCCTTCATACTGATTTCTTGTGCCATATCCACAAGTTCCCAAAATTCACTGACATCCTCACGGACCGTCTACAAAAAACGAAACCCCTTATTACCCAATATCACTCTGGACTGGAAAACTTAACCTCATTCTTTGTCACCAATTTATCTACCAATCGTTATGCCCAGCAATGAGGAACATCTTTCCCATCTGCCACAAGGTTGGTTTTGCCACCCACAAAAACTGTGAAATATCCTTGTCCATCCTTATACCACACCAATTTCTTGCCATGTAGTTCAGACCCCTGTGGAAGACCCACATGCAATTACCTGTCATTTGTGCCCATCCAGCATGTCTTATTGCAATCCAGTAACAAGCATATTCTACTCTCTCAGAGGCAGGCTACATGTGAAAGCAGTCACATAATTTACCAACTCTGTAGTAACTTTAGCACAGCCTTTTATGTGGGCAGCGCCACACGTCGTCTCCATCTGAATGAACGGACACGGTTTAACCTTGCCACAAGCAAAGTTTACCACCCTATGCCAGAACTTGCTCGATTTTAATGGTGGCTTCACAACCTGTGCCATCTGGATGCCCCTTAACAAGTTCTGCTCAGCAAAATGAGTCACTATTTATCACAGCCCATTTTCTTAGAACTCTTTGGAAGGAGTCCAAAGAGTGAAATAGGTCTTTAATTTGAGGTGGTTTGTTTATCTCCAGTTTTTTAAGACAAGAGTTACTACAAGACATTTACGTCTATAAGGAAATGTGCTCAATTGTAATTGACTGATTACAAAGATAACTTATAATATTCTGTTTGAATCACCATAATAGCCGTCAGAATTACTACTTTTTAGTTATCTGATTAATTGCGTAATCTCCTTAGGAGATTTTGAAACTAACATCTGTTGCTGGTGCCCACAGTGTCTACACAAGCTAATGTGATGTTCCATTTGTCAGTATTTGGTTGTTTACTGCAACTGTGAGGAATTAATAAGTGAATCTGGTGCTCAATGAGCTGACACTCAATTTTAACGTGATATTATCTGAGCCCTCAATTTCATTTGGATTGCTGTTGCACTTTGCTTCTGGTTAGTAATGTAAAAAATATTTTTACCTTAATCTTTTGAGTGTTTCATGTTCTGATCAAAGTGCAAGTGTATTGCCCATTTTAACAACAGACTGGAGGACTTAAAATACTATCAACTCTTGACCCCACCCTGTCCTCTGAATGAGGTACAGCTCTCTTCTTAGCACAGGATATATCAGTACCAGGAGTTCATCCATCCCTTCTCTATGTTTCTGTTCGATTTTAGCCTTGCTTGTCTAAGGTGAAAATAAGAGGAAGTGTAATTGGCACATATGAAAAAAAATTAATAATAATAATAACAATAACAATAATAATAATAATATTTTTGATGGCTACTTTGAAGGTTTGTTTGTTATTTGTAAATGACTTCTGTATTAATTATGTTCAGAATAAAATAATTATTTATGTTCAAACAACTTTAGAATGTACTGTGGTATTCACACCTGATTACTGTTGTAGCTTTGTGTTAACTTTAATACATCTTAAAAAACTTGAAGTAGATTATTGTTATTGTTTTCTTTAGAACTATAACATGCCTGCTACAGTTTACAAAACAGTCTTCATATCTTTCGCACAAAGCAAGATATAATGAATGGAACAACAAGTTATTTACAACAATTTAAAAAATACCTACACTGCAACTGTCCGTTTGTAAAAAGAGGGAGTTTTCCAACTATTTGCCGGACTGTCTCACTTCTTGCCAGTCCTGCTAGAGCCTGACAGGCTAGTGCACGAATAGAGTCAGCATCCGTTATTGGTGTTTTTACCATCATTAACTGTAACAAGACCTGTTCAGAAAAAAAGTAACAAAAATTCAGTCGCACATCACTCAGTATACTGATACATTGTTAATGAGGTCTACAAACTACAATTCATTTTCCTTCAAAATTATCATCTTTTTTTTTTTTTTTTTTTTTTTTTTTTTAAGTACTGGAGTTGTTGTATATGACCATTTAATGACAAGAACGCAATAATTTAAGAACCAGAAAAGCTACTCTCTTGTTACAATACAATGAAAATTGACCATTAAGCAACCATATAATTTATCTAATACAGGTAGTGAGTGCATGTGGCCAGCATTTATATGAGGTGCTACCCAAAAGTTTCCAGAATGTATGTGTAGCTGGTGAAGTCTAGCTAATAAGACGAAATGCCACCTGGTGATAACTCGTACATCCTTAGAGAGCTAGTGGCTCAAGAGGCTTTGTGCTAAGCGGTCACGTTTCGTTTTTATGTGCATTTCCCCATTTGCATGTGTTGTGTCTCTTGCATCAGAACAATGTGTGTGCATAAACTTTTGTTTCAGACACATCACTACATATGACACATTGAAGCATGCACTGAGGGAAGACGCCTTATGTCACGATCAAACTTACGACCATTTTAAACTTTTTCAGAATGACAGATCATTATTTGACAATGATCCCAATTCAGGTTGGCCGTCAATCGACCTTACTCTTGAAAGTGTCACTGCTGTTCAGAATATGGTGCTGGAAGATCAGAGTCAGACCATCTAGTTTGTACGCAATGTCGCGAAGCTGTGTTACGAAACGTGTCAGAGGATTTTGTCTGACAAAAGTGGTGCATAGACAATTGGTTCCTCCATCATGACAATGCAAGGTCACACACTGCATTGATCACCCAGGAGTTTCTGGCAAAAAACAAAATGATTTTTGCTCCTCACCTTTGATATTCTCCCAACCTGGCACCAAGTGACTAATTTTTATTACCCAGAATGAAAGGTAAAACTGCTGGGAGCAGTGTATACACCCACAACGGGGCTACTTTGATGGTGATAAATGAGATATAGGTAAAGTGAATTTTATTTATTGGAGTATTCTGGGAACTTTTGGGTAGTGTATCGTATTAATTTTCCTATGTTACAGTGTAACCAAAGGGGGGGGGGGGGGGGGGGGGGGGGGGGAAAAAGGTTCTGACTACTGAGTACAATATTTGACTTAATTTTACTGTACCAACAACAGAATCTTTACTAGATCAAAGTTGCTGCTAATGTACTATTCCCTTAAACAACGCTTGTGCAGTTAATTCTTCTTGATTCTGGTGCTTCTGCTATACAAAAATTATGTCAGCATAAAAAGGAAAAAATCCAATGTCTTGTGAATGGAAACTTTTTAAATATCAATATACTGTAGCAGGAATTAGACTGCTATCTGTTGAAAAAATGTGGATAAATGCAGTGAAACTGAAATTATAGACCAAAGGATTTTACTGTTGTAAATAACTAGATGTAGTGACTGGGAGAGTGAAAGGGAGAGAGAGAGAGAGAGAGAGAGAGAGAGAGAGAGAGAGAGAGAGACAAAAGGAAGTATTTCAATGTTCCATTAATACTGAGGTCGTTATACAGAAAGCATCACATAAGTTGGTCAAAAATGAGGAAGGAAATTGGCCATGAATTTCTTGAATAAATTACTCCAGCAATAATCTGAAGTAATTTGGATGACCAAGGAAAACCTAAATCGTGATTGTCAAACCAGGTTCTGAATGTCACTCATTGTTAAGAGTGAGTTCAGTGTTCTAACAAATATGCCATCTTTCTCAGTTTGACTAAGTCAGTCAATAAACGTATCTGAATTGAAGGATAGCAAGTTATATATATATATAAAAACACAGATGAGCTCTCTCCATTCCATGCTGAGCATGGCTTTGTTGTTGCTGTTCTCCCGGCCTAATGATGCTTGATGCTACCTGTGCTGAGAGATGGTGCTCCAATTTTCTTGGTGAAAAAATTTAATGTTTGCACATCTTACAGCCACATCTTTGCTCAATAAGGGACTGATTTTCTTTTTGTTATTCACCATAGTTACTATGCTGCATCAAATTAAGTAAAGCACTGCACAAAACTTTAAAGAGTTTGTAGAGGTAAAAATGCATTGCATAAACTTTGCATATGGTTGATGTTAGCTCACACATTGCTGCATATGAAATGTGCACAACATTTCAAAATTGTTTTTAAAATCAAGAGGATGATAATATCTCATTTCATTCTCCAGTCATTGGCTTTTATATCTGTCCAACAGTCGTGCACAGCACAATGAATGACATCCTTCTACATTGGGAATAATGTGGTCATAACAATTGCCATATTTCATACGTGGTTCATGACAGTGAGACAAGGTTTCTCTGTAAATGACAAAAAGAGGCACATATGGTGTAAGATAAATACTCAAAACTTTTTTACTCAGTGAGATATGTAAGGAACATGTCTACCGCAGTGAGAGAGTCGACAGAATGAGACACGTAAACATGTCAACAGCACTCAAGGAAAACCCATATGAGTTAACTCACCCATAGCAGTCAAAATGGATAAGGTGCCACTTGAGGAAAGAGGAAGAGCAGTTAAAATGTCACGACAACAACAATTTCCTTTATGAGGGAATGCTATGTATGCCATGACTTTATTGAAGAAAACATCTGAAATTATTGATCGAATTTATTGTGTGTGTGTGTGTGTGTGTGTGTGTGTGTGAGAGAGAGAGAGAGAGAGAGAGAGAGAGAGAGAGAGAGAGAGAGAGAGAGAGAGAGAGAGAGAGCGAGCGAGCATTGTGATGTTTACCATGATTCCATTATTTGATCGAACACTTTCCCACACTTTGGCAATAAGTTCTTCACTGGTTCTGTAATTTGTCTTCTTTTTCCCTGAACCAGACACTGAATATCTGGCAATATTACCACCAACCTGAAATAATTACATAAGTCCATTATTTAATTACATTACAAGAAAGGTACACAAGAGAAGATACTAATTAATGAATGCTTCCTTTTCAGAATGAAATCTTCCAGGAATGCAAAAATGAGCACATTATTAAATGGCACTTACCCTATGGATGGGAGCACATACACAATTCACAATAAGCTTCAGAGCAGCTTTCTGCACCTCTGCATCAACAACTATTTCACCTTCAGCAGCTCCAAGAATTATATTTGTTCCAACAGTTATTGTGTCATCTGGTAGGTCAACACGGTCTCCTAACATCACCTGTACTCGTGGCATGACACTGCATATAGCCAGTGAATCAAGAGCACTACGGACCATTTCAGCAGTACCTGATGCTGCTCTAAAAACAATAAAAAAAATAAAAATTACAATCAAGGACATAAATGAATTGCACAAGTTGGTATTACATTTGCTACACAGAATTTTCTTCCATGGACATTAATTTTGTTTTATGAAAAAAAAAAAAAAAACGTGCGGTGGAAGTGTGACCTATGTTCATATCTTTACACTGCGTTCTTTTTATGTGATATTTACACAGTTGTTTTGTACACTGTTATTATTGGAGACATGCATTATACAGACGACTACATAAATGTGTCATTTTCCTTGTTCACGGTTGTATATTAATTACATCCACAGAAAAGCAACTGAACTTTAAAACTCCTCGACAAATGAATCAAACTCCTGAAGCTATTTTTACCCTTAACAATAAAATTTTGTGTTGGTGATAACTACCAGGTGTACTGGTATGAAATGAGCGTTTTTTTGTGAAAATGAAACATTAATTTTTAATTGAAAAGTAAAAACATTTTATTCAAAGTACTGACCATTGCTTTCTATACATTTTGACCAACTTTCTGGCAATTTGTGGACACCACGCCAATAGAAATGCTCGCCTTTTGAAGCAAACTAATCAGACACCCAATTTTCGACTTCTTCGTAGGAATCGAAGTGTTGCTCAGCCAATGCGTGTCCCACTGATGAAAACAAATGGTAGTCGGAAGGGGCCAAGTATGGTGAATATGGCGGGTGGGGTAGCAGCTCCCAGCAAAGTATTTTGATTGTATCCTGAACCAGTTTTGCTTTGTGTGCAGGTGCATTGTCACGTAAAAAAATTACTTTGCCATATCTTCTGGCCCATTCTGGTCTTTTTTCGACCAATGCATAGTTCAAATTGATCATTTCTTGTCTGTAGCGATTAGTATTCACAGTTTCACCAGGTTTTAGAAGCTCATGATACACCACAACTTTCTGATCCCACCAAACACAGAGCATTGTCTTCTTGCCGAAACGACCCGGTTTTGCAGTCGATGTTGATGGTTGTCCCGGATTAACCCATGATTTTTCCCGTTTAGGATTCTTAAAACAAATCCATTTTTCATCGCCAGTAACAATTCGATGCAAAATTGATTTTCTTTCATGTCTTTGAAGCAAAATTTGACAAATGGTTTTTCGGTTTTCCATCTGTCTTTCATTCAATTCATGTGGCACCCATTTTCCACACTTTTGGATCTCTCCAATTGCTTTCAAATGGTCAGAAATTGTTTGTTGTGCAACATTTACCATTGCTGCCATTTGCTTCTGACTCAAAGTATCATCTTCATCCAATATTGCTTGCAATCCGGCGTCTTCGAACTTTTTTGGTGGTCTTCCACGTTCTTCATTTCTTACATCAAAATCATTATTTCTGAACTGTTGAAACCACCTTTTGCGTGTTGCTTCTGATAGAGCATGATCACCATATGCCTTGACAAGCATTCGATGCGACACTGCAGCACTTTTTTTCAAATGAAAACAAAAAATTAATGCTTTTCTCAAATCATCACTTTCTGGTACAAAATTCGACATTGTTAACACGATGAAAACATATGACGACATTTGTTCCATGACTCGATGCATACTAAATATCTTTGACAAATGTCATACCAAAAAAAAAATTAAGGCTCATTCACAACAAATGTTCCATATCGACACATTTGTATCTTAATGCTCATTTCATACCGGTACACCTGGTACATATACTGTCTACATCAAATGAAAAGTACCTACAGTCACCCTCAATTGCTACAGATAATATTCACTTCAATAGCAGGAACAGAATTTTTGTAATTAGCATAGTTAGTATTTGTAGTGGTAACTCAATACTGTTTCAAACAAACAAACAATCTGAAGAACTACAGAATTCTTCCAAAAACTCTTTTAAGACACCATAAACTGGTGTACACACAAGGTTGAACAGGGAAAAAAAAAAAAAAAGAGGAGGAGGAGGAGAAAGATCACATTCAGCACCACAACACTAATCAATAACATATCTTGAAACTCACCTGCCACCAGATGAATTCCATTCATATGCAAATGCAATAATTTGCAGCAGTAATGTTATTCCTCCCAAACGGATCAGCTCTTCAACAGGTTCCCAATGTGCCCGAAAAGGCATGTTTTCAAATAATAGCTGTACTTGCTCTTTAACTTCTTCAGGGTTTGTCTTCAACTGTGACAAAAAAGAATTTGGGAAATTAACTATCCAAATAAACCTTTAAAATGTAAAATTACACAACGCAGCTAGTTCTCATATCTTTTATGTAAGTTGACCAAAGGATTTCTTAGGGTGAGCAATGAACTCCACATAATGGAGGTTAACAGTAAAATAAGATGATTTTATCTGCAGTGGATCTTCAAACTAGTATCACTTCACTTCACAGTCAAATATCCTTAAGAACATCTTTGTGTTAAGATGCTGCACCTTCTCATATCTACACATCCAAATTACAATAAAAACCAACACTGAACCAACACAACAACAAAAAACATAAATGAACTAAAAATATTTGTTATACAGATAAATAAAATTTGCACTGCAGGTGGCAGCAGCTAACACACGTACACATGAAATTGCTGGCTTTTGGAATTAGGGGTTCTTCCAGTAGTGGAGAAGAAAGTGTTGGAGAAAAGGACACTGAGAAGGCTTCAGCGTACAGGAAAAGTCACCCAGCATCTCAGCTGATGGCAGACTTCCCAGACAATTCATTCCACCCTGGCCCATGAATTGTGGATGAATTTTCCTGTATCCTGAAGCCTTAAATGTCTCCTCTCCTCCAACATTTTCCTCTCAGCCATAAGAAAGAGGGAACTTCTGATTCAAACAACTATGAATTTTATACCTTCCCATCTGATTATTGTATACTGAAACATTTGGTGAATTATTAATGAGCAAAGACATATGACACCTTCTTACTCTAAAATTCTCAAGCAATGAGGTTTCATTTATTTTTACTAGCAATATATGTCTGCATGGGTTTGTATATGAAACTATGCTACCTTGTCTTACATAAAAAGAGTCCTTGCCTCTTTTGTCAACAATTTTTTTATTCACTAATGCAATTAATTTTCACAATCATTTCATTGGCAACAGGACTGATGAAATATTGCAGAATACAGAGATTATTTGTCCAACAAAAGCTTCAATCAATACTTATAAAAATTAGTAAAGCTATTTTACAACATGTGATTGTAATATAAAAATGCATTCTAATTACATTCCAGTCTTAATGCACACATTTAGTTCAGTAAGCAGTACTAACAAGGGAACCTCCCCATCACACCCCCCTCAGATTTAGTTATAAGTTGGCACAGTGGATAGGCCTTGATAAACTGAACACAGATCAATTGAGAAAACAGGAAGAAGTTGTGTGGAACTGTGAAAAAATAAGCAAAATATACAAACTGAGTAGTCCGTGGGTGACATAAGCAACATCATGGACGAAGTGTGCTTAGAAGCGCCGTGGTCCCGTGGTAGCGTGAGCAGCTGCTGAACGAGAGATCCTTGGTTCAAGTCTTCCCTAGACTGAAAATTTTACTTTCTTTATTTTTGCATAGTTATTATCTGTCCGTTCGTTCATTGACATCTCTGTTCACTGTAATAAGTTTAGTGTCTGTGTTTTGCGACCGCACTGCAAAACCGTGCGATTAGTAGACGAAAGGACGTGCCTCTCCAATGGGAACAGAAAACATTTGATCGTAAGGTCATAGGTCAACCGATTCCTCCACAGGGAAACACATCTGATATTTTCTATACAACACTGGTGACGGCATGTGCGTCACATGACAGGAATATGTTATCGACCTACCTAACTTGTACACTTGGCGAATGGGTAAAAAGATTCTTCTACCTTGCCCGATTTAGGTTTTCTTGTGGATGTGATAATCACTCCCAAAAAAGTGATGAAAACATAAGAGTTTGTCACATAAACTGAAAATAAAAAATTAAAATTTACACTTGATGGAAGATTTGAACCTAGGACCTTTCGTTCCGCAGCTGCTCACGTTACCAAGAGACCATGGCGCTCCTACGTTACTATTGTCCTTATTGTTGCTTATCTTCCCTTGAACTAATCAGTTTGTATATTTTGCTTATTTTTTCACAGTTCTACACAACTTCTTCCTGTTTTCTCAATTGATCTGTGTTCAGTTTTTCAAGGCCTATCCACTGTGCCAACTTATAACTAAATCTGAGGGGGGTGCGATGGGGAGGTTCCCTTGTAAGTAAATCATATGCTGTCATTCAACAATACTAAATAACTACAAATAACTTTTTTTTCCTGCAAAACTTAAAGCAGAGGATTGCTAAAATGCAGCTGCATAAACTGCTGTACAAAACACAAACTATGATGTGGCAAAGAATTGGGCAAAGATAAAATCAAACTTATAACACAACTACTATAGTAGTCTCAGCTCTGTAAACTGTAACACACAAAAGATGTGTATGTAATCATAAAACCTCACTGTGCCCCAAAAAAGATGATTATAGGAGCTGTGGAGCACTGACCTTTGCTGGGAGCTGTCCAAGTTCCATTTGTCCTCCAGATTCCCTGAGCTGATTTCTTCGCACACTTTCAGCTTTTATACATAAGTGAGCCTCTAAGTAACGCTTTAAAGCAACACAAACATGCCTCACAATTTGTCTTGCTGAATTCTCTTCATCTTCATTTAGTGTTGTTTCTTCCTCTACAGACAAGATAGGTTGAGTACTGATCTGCAAGTGAAAGGTATTCTATACATTCTGCAGAGATAGATAGATTTGAATGTGTGTGTGTGTGTGTGTGTGTGTGTGTGTGTGCACGCACATGTGTGAGCAGTGGTGTGCATGCACTTGTGAGGTACATGGGAGGGCAGCTTGTGTGTGTTGTGGTGATATTGAAGTGTGCAAAATACTAATGGCACATCAGGCAAGTACAACAGATCTGTACTGTAAGAAGAATTATTTTCTACTTTTTTTTTCAAACATAGCAAAAAGATAATACTAAAAACCCTTAGCAGTCATACTGGCAGTCTCCAGAGGTGAATACTCATTACATCATACCATGAAGTTTGCTAAATTTGTAGCTTTTTCATTGTTTCATGCCTCAATCTGTAAACAGAGAACCCTTATAGGATTGCTTTGTTGTCCGTCCATTTGTCTGTACATCTGTCCAATTATTAAGAACCCTTTTTCTCATGGACGAGTAGACATACTAAGTTCAAATTTAAGTAACAATTTTAAGCTTTTATGTAAATTCAGTCAAAAGATAAGGCCATTTATGTCATATTTTGATACCTGAAAACTCATTCATCAAAATCTGTGATGTACTTCCCACTGACATATAATCATGAAATTTGTTCATAAGCAAGTTTTCACAATACAAGTAAAGGAAAAACCCGAACTTGTTCATTTGTAATCACACCATAAGAAAAATATTTCTTTTGTCGTATGTCATCCAACTTCAAACTTGATACTAAAACATTCTTCAAAGTCTTGGAATCCCTTGGACAAATATCTTACCAGTATTAATGCTGATGTAAAAAATCATGAATATTCTTGATTCCTGGAATGGATAAACAGTGTATATATATAACTAAATTAGTACAGAACCCTCAGTGAATGAGCCATTTTTATTTATATAGGCATCTATATGGACCTTTCCCCAAACCTTACAAATTCAGCTAATTGCATTTTAAATTGTATTGTGTACTTCAGACAGAATGCTCTTGTCATCATCAGGAAATTGTAATAAGGACAGGGGCTTTATGAGTACAAAAACTGCAATAGAACCAAAAATTTCACAGTGAAGAATGAAACAGCACAACTACTCATCTATTTACTTTGAGAGTCAATTCTAAGCTATGACGCATTGCAATTAGGTTTTAGGAGAGAGTTATGCTAATTGAAAATAAGGATAATAAAATGTAATGCAGAGATGGATGTCACATTCAGAGTATTGAGAGTCAATTCTAAGCTATGTTGCATTGCAATTAGGTTTTAGGAGAGAGTTATGCTAATTGAAAATAAGGATAACAAAATGTAATGCAGAGATGGATGTCACATTCAGAGTATACATGAAGAAAGATTAACATTATCTTTGGTTCAACCCAGTCTTCAGAACAATTCGAGCTAATGACAACTAATGTCACACTCAGCACAACAGTGATGTTGCCTTTAAACAAAGGATGCAGTTTGTAAAAAAATACATTGTAGAAATTGACATCTGAAAGGGAATAGTTGTGATATCAACAAAAATTAAGATCACATGTGCAAATTAAGGATATAACTTCAATTTATGCATGGAATGTCGATGAAAGATGCAGTGATCAATGTATAAATCAGACAAAGAGAACTTTAAAACAAATAAGTTGCAAGCACTGGGTTTTCAGAGTACTCCGCGGAAGCTGTTTGTCAAGTGACACCATCAATAATGCTAACATAATGGGCACAGCACTGTTGTGATTAGCTGCACAACTATGCCAAAGCACAGTCTGCTAGTGTTTCAGAACCATATAATACCACAACAGTTAACAAGACTACTAAGCTTTTCACAACATACAGGAAAATGACATAGTCCTCGTTGTAATTTCCCTGCACACAGACCCATTGTGTAACTGACAAAAGACATAAAATTTAGAAATATCTGAAGAAAGATATTTGCTTCTTCATTCTTAAGAAAGACAATGACAAAAAGTTGTTTTCTGAAAACCTCTCTCAATGGTAAGATAACGTCATTTAAAAGCAATTGTGGTCACCAACCTTTAGATAGAAACGCACAACACAATCTTATTCCTGTACCACATTATTTGGATAAATGTGGTGTAAAGTTTGCTTCAGAATCCAACAATCTAAAACTCCAACAGCAATGGCTACACTCTTCTTGACAAGTTATTCCTACCAACAAAGGCAAATGCCCCATGAAAGTAAACTAAATTCAGAAAACACAAAAAAGTTTTTCAACTACTTGTACAGCAATGATTTAACACACAGGGAAACTAGAAAATGTCTCGAATTATTTAAGATGCTGGCTATTATAGCCAAAATTTTCTTCACTACCACCTATTGACTTAACCAATGGTGTGCAACTGCGAGGCAATCATTTGATTTTCACATTCCCTTTCTAAAATATCTGTCTAAACATGACACATTAGTAATTTATTGAGGTGCTTTAATGTTTCCCTCCCACAGAGAGAGCAAATGATAGCTCATAGTTAAAAAATGGGAACCCCTGCAAATTAATTCAGCCATCATTTATCAGACAAATGGAGAAATCTGTAATTGCAACATTTTTCTATCTTTCTCAACACACTGCATGCTGGTAGTTATACACTGAAGTGACAAAAGGTATGGGATAGCAATATGCACATGTGCAGATGACAGTAGTATCACATACACAAGGTATAAAAGGGCAGTGCATTTGTGGAGCTGTTATCTGTACTCAGGAGATTCATATGAAAAGGTTTCCAACATGATTATGGCTGCATGCCAGGAATTAACCGACTTTAAATCTGGAATAGTAGTTGGAGCTAGAAGTGTGAGACATTCCATTTCAGAAATCATTAGGGAATTCCAAGATCCACAGTGCCAAGAGTGTGCCAAGGAAACCACATTTCAGGCGTTAACTCTCACCACTGAGAACGTGGCGGCCAATAGTCTTCATTTAATGACTGAGAGAAGCGGCATTTGCGTAATTGTCAATGCTAACAGACAAGCAAAACTGTGAAATAACCACAGAAATCAATGTGGGATGTTACTGGGTCTTCTGGTCCAACTGAATTGATCATTGACTGGAAATGGTTATGTTGGGCTACTCAGAGACCATCTGCAGCCCTGCATGGATTTCGTGTTCCCAAACATGTCATTGGGTCACTACTGTTTCAGACTGGTTTGACGAACATTTTGGACAATTCGTGCAAATGATCAGGTCACCTGGATTGCCCAATATGAATGCCATCGAACATTTATGGAACATAATCGAGAGGTCAGTTTGTGCACAAAATCTCGCAACAGCAACGCTTTTGTAATTATTGACGGCTATAGAGACAGCTTGGCTCAGTATTTCTGCAGGGGGCTTCCCGGGACCTGTTGACTCCACGCCATGTCAAGTTGCTGGTTGCTGCACTACACTGGGCAAAAGGCGGTCCGATGCAATATTAGGAAATATTCCATGACTTTTGTCACCTCAGTGTATAAATTTAACTTTTTCTACAGTGCACTGTTTCATGTCATTTTCTGTCGTCCTGCATAAAAAATATTAAGTACATCAAACAAAATGACTAACAAAATCACTGTCTGCTATAGACAGAAATAATAGAAAGTTTGATCACAAATACTTGCCAAGTTATACAATTTACGGAGACCATCTTGTGCATCAAATTCCATGAGAATTACCCGAAACTGAAATGATAGCCCAAAAAACATTGTTGCATGACATCTTCCTGAATCATGAGAACACTCGAGCAACCACAACGAGTACCTGGGAAAAAAAAAAAAAAAAAAAAAAAAAAAAAAAAAAAAAAAAAAAAAAAAAATTATTTAATAGTCACTCAAATCAACAAATTAGAAACATTACTTCCACAAAATTTCATTCTATAATAGAAAAAAGACAGAACTTTTAGCGACCATATGACTAGGAGTCCTAAGAAACTATGCAACAATAATGCATAACACAACAGCCCAAACACTGCCCTCTTCGTACTTTCCTTAGGAGCATGCACACCTCCAAGATTTTGTTCAGGTGATTAATCTATCTATTTGTTTACTGTTTTCTTTCAGGTATCTTACCCCACTTTTCCATTCTCTACATTATTTCTGATTCCCAATGGTGAATCTTGACCGCTGAATCATTTTCAGTGGTATAATTCATGCTCTGGAATTTGAATTTCTTAAACAAAGTTTTCTGTCTGGATCACAACTCTGAACACTTGCATCATGATCACAGACTCCTATATTTCATACAGGTCAATGTCAGCTAAGGTATATGTTCATTATTTATGTTCATAACAATGCAGTGAAGTCTGTATTAAAACTTGTTCCCGAATTACAAAAACATATTCAACTACTGGGAGAGTTACAAAACATTTACATACAGCTTGTCAATTTCAGTTCATAAGCCTGATGCAGGAAGATGGAAAAAAAATGACAGAGAAATAAACGAGCGGTGGAGAAACCGGAAGCATTTTGAAAGTGTGTCAGAAGTCTGATATGGAGCAAGGATGTACCCCAAACCAGTAAAAAGGTTATATACCAGTCATACTATGTCCTGAACCTGACATATGCATCAGAAACCTGGGTTATGAATGGAAGAGAGAAAAGCAAAGTACGAGCTAGTGACATGAAATTCTTGAGAAACAGTATTGGAGTGACAAAGATAGACAGGTTAAGAAATGAGAGGATCAGAGAGTTAATGAAGGTGGAACCATTACAGGAGGAGATAGAGAAATTAAGGCTGAGATGGTATGGACACGTTAAGAGAATGTTGGAGAAGAGGGTACCCAGGATGATACCCATGAGATGAAACTAGGAGGAAAGAGACCAAGAGGAAGACTGAGAGACAGATGGCTGAAAGGAGTAGAGGAATGCGTCCAGAAGAAAGGAGAAGACTGGACTAAGGTGAAGACGGAGAGATGGTGGCAAGACAGAAGACGATGGAGAGACCTATGTTCCATACAGACCTGGCCAGAGGCTGGAAACTGCCCAAGATTATGATGATGAATATCAACTTATTACTTATCTGTAAATATTAAGACATTTTCCACTAATACAAAGGTCAACATAATAACTACACCAGGTATGGTCAACATAATAACTGCACCACACCAGGTATCAAGAACTTCCAATCAAATTACTGTTAACTGTAACACATTAAAGTGCAATTAGCAGTACAATTCTGTTAATAGCTTTTGTTGTTGTTGTTGTGGCCTTCAGTCCAGATACTGGTTTGATGCAACTCTCCATGCTACTCCATCCTGTGCAAGCTGCTTCATGTCCGAATGACTACTGCAACCTACATCCTTCTGAATCTGTTTAGTGTATTCATCTCTTGGTCTCCCTCTACGATTTGTACCCTCCACGCTTCCACCCAATACTAAATTGGTGATCCCTTGATGCCTCAGAAAGTGTACTACCAACTGATCCCTTCTACTGCTCAAGTTCATTAGTTACTTGATCTACCCATTTAATCTTTAGCATTCTTCTGTATCACCACATTTCGAAAGCTTCTACTCTCTTCTTCTCTAAACTATTTATCGTGCATGTTTCACTTCCATACCATGGCTACACTCCATACAAATACTTTAAGAAAAGACTTCCTGACAACTACATCTACACTGGATGTTAACAAATTTCCCTTCTTCAGAAACGCTTCCCTTGCCTTAGCCAGTCTACATTTTATACCCTCTCTACATCAACCATCATCAATTATTTTGCTCTCCAAATAGCAAAACTCATTTACTACTTTAAGCATCTCATTTCCTAATCTAATACCCTCAGCGTCACCCGATTTAATTTGACTACATTCCATTATTCTCGTTTTGATTTTGTCGATGTTCAACTTATATCCTCCGTTGAAGACAATCTCCATTCCATTCAACTGCTCTTCCAGGTGCATTGCCGTCTCTAACAGAATTAGTGTCGTTACCAAACTTCAGAATTTTTTCTTCTTCTCTGTGGATTTTAATTCCTGCTCCAAATTTTTGTTTTGTTTCCATTACTGCTTGCTCAATATACAGATTGAATAATGTCGGTGATAGGCTGCAACCCTGCGTCACTCCCTTCTCAACGACTGCTTTCCTTTCAAGCTCGTCGACTCTTATAATTGCCATCTGGCTTCTGTACAAACTGTAAATAGCATTTTGCTCCCAGTATTTTTCCCTGTCGCCTTAAGAACTGGAAAGAGAGTATTCCAGTCAACATTGGCAAAAGCTTTGTCAAGTCTACAAGTGATAGAAATGTAGTTTTGCCTTTCCTTAATCTATTTTCTAAGATAAGTTGTAGGGTCAGTATTGCCTCACGTGTTCCTACATTTCTATCAAATCCAAACTTATCTTACCCGAGGTCAGCTTCTACCAGTTTTTCCATTTGTCTGTAAAGAATCCGTGTTAGTATTTTGCACCCGTGACTTATTAAACAGATAGTTTGGTAATTTTCACACCTGTGAACACCTGCTTTCTTTGGGTTTGGAGTTTTATATACTTCTTAAAGTCTGGGTGTCTTTCGTTTGTCTCATATATCTTGCTCATTAGATGGTGGAGCTTTGACTTGGCTGGCACTCCCAAGGCTATCAATAGTTCTAATGGAATGTTGCCCACTCCTGGGGCCTTGTTTTGACTTTGATCTTTCAGTGCTCCATCAAATTCTTCACGCAGTATTGTATCTTCCATTGTATCTTCATTGGTGCCCTCTTCCATTTCCGTAATATTGCCCTCAACTACCTCGCCCTTGTACAGACCCTCTATACACTCCTTCCACCTTTCTGCTTTCCCTTCTTTGCTTAGAACTGGTTTTCCATCTGAGCCCTTGATATTCATACAAGTGATTCTTTTTCTCCAAAGGTCTCTCTCATTTTGCTGTAGGAAGAATCTATGTTACCCTATTGATATATGCCTCTACATCCTTACATTTGTCCCCTAGCCATTCCTGCTTAGCCATTTTGTACTTTGTGTCGATCTCATTTTTGAGACGAGGATTCCTTTTCACCTGCTTCATTTACTGCATTTTTATATTCTCTTCTTCCATCAATTGAATTCAATATCTCTTCTGTTACTCAAGGATTTCTACTAGCCCTCATCTTTTTACTTACTTGATCCTCTGCTGTCTTCACTATTTCATCTCTCTAAGCTACCCATTCTTCTTCTACTTTGTTCTTTCCCCCATTCTTCTCAATTGTTTGCTAATGCTCTGAAACTCTCTACAACCTCTGGTTCTTTCAGTTTATCCAGGTCCCATCATCTTAAATTCCCACCGTTTTGCAGTTTCTTCGGCTTTAATCTACAGTCCATAACCACTAGATTGTGGTCAGAGTCCACATCGATCACCGGAAATGTCTTATAATTTAAAACCTGGTTCCTAAATCTCTGTCTTCCCATTATATAATCTATCTGAAACCTTCCAGGGTCTAGAGGCCTCTTCCATATACATAATCTTCTTTCATGATTCTTAAACCAAATGTTAGCTATGATTACGTTTTTTGCTTTTCCTGTTATTTAAAGCAACTTAATTGCTATACCTCAATCAGAATAACAAAGTTTTTGATCGCTGACTATGGGCAGGGTGATGTTGCTGGTTCATGTCTGTTTGCACACACAATACAGCTACCACAGCAACAGCTGGGCATTTCCGTTCCATATACATACACTCATTGCTCATTAACATGCTGTATTGGGTTGGAAGAAGATTAGATTTATCATCCCACCAACATTGAGGTTTTAGAGGTAGAGTATTGGATTTGCTTAGAAGAGCGGTAGGAGTCTTATTATGCTTATTATTACTTTTCCGTGCA
Organism: Schistocerca serialis cubense; assembly: GCF_023864345.2. NCBI lineage: Eukaryota > Metazoa > Arthropoda > Insecta > Orthoptera > Acrididae > Schistocerca > Schistocerca serialis. The sequence goes on along the minus strand of NC_064638.1, from coordinate 525,768,372 downwards.
CCTTCATGACTAGTTTTAAAACAGTCTGCCAAATAAAGTAACCACTGCACAGAGAAATAATTCAAACAACAAAAAATGATCACTATTCTGTTACTGCCTGCAAGTGTTGACTGCAGCAAACTGTGGCAAAAGTGCCTGAAGTAGAGTGATATGGCAATAGTGAGCACAATACAATGTATGACAAGGTACACACTCTGGTTGTTGCTATGGTAGCTGTCCTGTAAACACTCAGCTATCAATCACTTTGTTATTCTAAACCAGGTATTATACTCTGAAATAAGAGACAATTTTTAGGAAATGACAGTGTTAACCAATATCCAATATGACTAATTATCAGCACAAAATGGGAGGTTCATTACCGAACTAATTCTGATATAAGATGATGTGGTAACTGACATACTCTCTCCATGGCATCTTCACAATAGGCTAAGTAGTATAGACATATAGAAACTCCAGTTGCTGCGACACTGGGCCGAGGAACTTCTAACAAAGCCTGTAACAACATAAATCAATTAAGATATGCAAAAGTATGCTTGAGCACTCAATGTATAATGCAGATTTCAGGTTTTAACAGTATTTCTTGTGATACACAATATAAAAAGCAAGCAGATGGAACATTTGGAAATACGTAAAAGTAGTTTTCCGACAGTTTGAATCCTCTGAAATTAAACATTTTAACGAACACAGGAACATTGTTACACGATGGATTATAATATCTAATCATCAACCTACTGCAATCCCTCAAAAATACTCTAACCCAAAGTTTTGCATCCCACTCTAGTGCACTGACCTTCACTCCCACGTTGTGAATATCTTAATATTTAATTCTTCATATCAAATGCCATATCAGGAGACAAGAGCTCAGAAAAGAAAGAACTGATCTCAATATTTCTAGTGAAACATTAAACAAAAATTTCAAATTATTATGAGATAAAGGTAAAAATTTTCAACTAATCACTATTTAATCTGCTGATAATGCATTTAAGCTACGTAAAGAATAAATATGGGTGCTGTGATCAATACGCGTTTTGTTCTATGACAACTGTCTTGCTGATTCCTTACTGACAACCACACTAAAGAAGTTTTTCAAGGCTAAAAGTTGTTATTTATTCACTATGATGTATTGCAAATTTCCTATTCCACCTTTACACTACACAGTGGTGTATCAGTACTGAAGGTGTGAAACAAATGCAAGATGTAGATCCTAATTATGAGATAAGTGGGACAATGACTTTCAAATGAAATTTCTGTAAATACACTGTGGATATTTGTGTAAATTTTCTCTGGTTAGGATGTAATCAGCAAATGATAATCTATCCAATGTGACACAAATGCAGCTATTGTAAATATGAAGGTAAGAAGAAATTCAGTCATAAATCTATCTCAGCCACAACAGCCTTATCCACATCATCTTAGGCATAAGATATAATTACGTATCTAAATACTAACTCAGTATGATGAAGTATACACCAAAACAGTAAAAACCAGTAGGAGGATGTAACTGATAACATCCATAATTTTGATAAAAAATAAAATATTAGAATGTCGTACTTCAGTTTGGAAAGGCTAATTACAATGTGTTCGAAGTTGCCAGTAATACGAAAAACTAATAGAAAAAATCCACAACATAATGTCTCACACACACACACACACACACACACACACACACACACACAAAGAGAGAAAGAGTGGCGGGGTGGTGGGGGTTGGGTTACGCACAATCTTTTCATTGCGATGGAGCGGATGGCGTGCAGAGTGAGGAAGAAGTGGTGGTGAGAAAGGTTGTGAGGGGGTAAGGAAGTATAGAGAAGTGAGAAAAGGAGGGAAAGATGGTGGTGGGGGTTGGGTTACGCACAATCTTTTCATTGCGATGGAGCGGATGGCGTGCAGAGTGAGGAAGAAGTGGTGGTGAGAAAGGTTGTGAGGGGGTAAGGAAGTATAGAGAAGTGAGAAAAGGAGGGAAAGATGACTCAGCAGCAGCGATGAAATTGTGTATTATTAATAACAGTAAAAATTGATAGTGCAGTGTGTTTTTTAAAAGAGATAAAATGTAGAATAATAGGACATGAGAAAATTTGGAGCAGATGTGGACCACGACATAATGGATGGATGGATGACGACAAGGCAATGAGTAGGGGTGTCACAGCAATGAAGAGTGTGAAGAGGAGATCCCCTTGGCAAGGATACTAAAGGAACTATTTTGAGTCATTACTATTGTGCACAGAAGCCCAATGATTCAGCTTGCTATTTGACAGTTGTCATTAACATGAGTTAACAGTTCCTTAGTTGTTACAAGCATACAGAATGCCACACAGTTACTGGAGCAACGTTGGTGGATTAAGTGAGATCTTTCACATGTGGCTCTAATGTTGGTAGAACAACAATAACAATCAATTATTGATAAAATTATTTAATTGGATAGATAAAAAATCTACTCACCAAACGATGGCAGAACACACACATAAAAGACTGTTGTGATTGGCAAGCTTTAGGAGCCAGTAGCTCCTTCTTCAGGCAAAAGGGTTGAAGGGGAGGGAAGAAGGGTGAAGGAAAAGGACTGAAGCGGTCTAGGTAAATGGGTAGATTTTGGAAAGGCACCGAGAACCGAGTGTCAGCGGACACTTACCGTACGGGATAAGGAGGAAACACTGATTGTTGGGGATTGCATCGGATGAGATTTGAAATCCTCAGAGCTTAAAGGCGGAAGACAGGGTAGTATGCAAGACAGAGATTACTACTAAAACATAATGTTCAAGTTAATAAGCATGAGAAGCTAAGTGCATTGTACATAACAGAGGTGGGAGGGGGAGGTAAAAATAAATGGGAAAGACAATGAAAGATGTAGAAAACTAAAACAGAGTGAAGCAGAGTAGTTACAGTGAAGAAAAGCTGAGATGGAAGAAATTAATGTAAATTAAGGCCATATGGCGGTGAGAACAAAGAACATGTTGAAGTGCTAATTCCCAGCTGCACGCATGTGGTGAAACAGGTGCCGAGCTCACGAATGTTATGTTGTAGAGCATACTCTGAAACAGGATATTGCGAGTTGCCTATGTCCATTCATCCTAATTGATAATCTGATAGTAGTCATGCTGATGTAAAAGACTGAATCGTGTTTACATAATAGCTGGAATATGACGTGTTGTTTCACAGGTGGATCTCCCTTTGATAGTATATGTTTTGCCAGTTACAGGACTGTTATAGGTAGCGGTAGGAGAGTGCATAGGGCAACTCTTGCAGTAGGGACAGTCACAGGGGTAGGAGACATTGGGTAGGGAGATGGGTGCAGAAAGAGCGTAGGGTCTAACAAGAATATTACAGAGATCCTGAGGGTGACGGAAAGCTGTTCTAGGTGTGGTGGTCAAAATTTCAGACAGAATGGATCTCATTTCAGGGCATGATTTTAGGAAGTCATTGCCCTGTCAAAGTAGCTGATTAACACATTCCAGACCAGGATAATAGTGAGTTACCAAAGGTGCACTCCAAAGCTGTTTTGTGGAGGGATAAGCAGTACCAGGATTGGATGTGATGACCCAGGAAATCTGCTTTTTAACTAGGCAGTGAAGGCTGAGGTGAGAATGGTGGTGTATTGCTGTGAAGAGTCTGCATCTGAACAAATATGTTTGCCTTGAATGCCAAGGCTGAATGGGAGAGAACGTTTGATATGGAAAGGATGGCAACTGTCAAAAAGTAAGTACTGTTGTTTGTTGGTCGGTTTAATGTGGACGGAATAGTGTAGCCGTCCTTCGGTGAGGACAAGATCAACAGCAAGGAAAGTGGCATGGGATTTGGAATAGGACATTGTGAAACTTGATTGGGAGAAGGTATTCAGAGATTCCAGGAATTTTAGCACGTCAGCTTCACCATGAGTCCATATGGTAAAGATGTCATCAATGTATCTAAACCAAACCAGGGGCTGCAGACTTATGGATCCCAGGAAAGCCCCTCCCAAGTGACCCATCAAAAGATTGGTATAGGAAGGAGCCATCCTGGTTCCCATGGCCGTACCCATGATCTGTTTGTATGTCTGCCCCTCAAGTATGTATTAAGTTGATTAAGATGAATAGGAATGATGTCATAGATTTGGAATCAGGTGGGTGCTGACTGAGGAAATGTTCAGCAGCAGACAGACAATGTACGTGGTGGATGTTGGTGTAGAGGGAGATGGCATCAATGGTGACAAACAAGGTGTGTGGTGGGAGTGGGACTGGCATGGATTTCAGATGATCTAGGAAATGGTTGGTATCTTTGATGTAGGAGGGGAGATTTTGTACTATGGGTTGCAGGTGTTGATCAACTAAGGCAGATATATGTTTGGTGGGTGCTTTGAAGCAGCAGACAAAGGGATCTACCAATGAAGTACTTGATTGAAAGGAATATGTTAGTGAAGATCTATGCCAGCTGTCTAACACCTCTACATACAGCATCTGTTATTAAATCCCATCCCTGTGATTCAAACTGACCCGCAGTCCCTCCTTAAAATCTCAGGCCCCTCACCAGGACTAACACCTCAATCCATAAAAGTTCCCACCCCATCCAAACCACTCACCCCCACCCTTTCCATTCTTCCTAAGTTTCACAAACCCAATCATCCTGGCCGTCCTATAGTTGCTGGCTTCAAAGCACCCACTGAATGTATATCTGGCTTATTTGATCAACACCAGCAACCCATAGTACAAAAATCTCCCCTCCTACATCAAAGATACCAACCTTTTCCTAGATCGTCTGAAATCCATTCCCGTCCCACTCCCACCGCACACCTTGCTTGTCGCCATTGATGTCACCTCCCTCTACACCAATGTTCCCCGTGTATACTGTCTATCTGCTGCTGAATATTTCCTCAGTCAGCGCCCACATGATTCCAAATCTATGACATCCTTCCTACTCATCTTAATCAACTTTGTACTTACCAACAACTACTTCACCTTTGATGGGAAGGCATACAAACAGATCAGGGATATGGCCATGGGAACCAGGATGGCTCCTCCCTATGCCAACTTTTTCATATGTCGTTTGGAAGGGGCTTTCCGGAAATACAAAAGTCTTCAGCCCCTGGTGTTTTTACCACATGGACTCATGATGAGGCTGACGTGCTGAAATTCCTGGAATCTCTGAATATCATCTCCCAATTAAATTCCACATGGTCCTATCCTGAATCCGATGCCACTTTCCTTGGTGTTGATCTCATCCTCACCAAAGGGCAGCTACACACTTTCGTCCACATTAAACTGACCAACAAATAACAGTACTTACATTTTGGTATTTGCCATCCTTTCCAGGTTAAATGTTTCCTTCCATACAGACTTGTCATCCAAGGCAAACATATTTCTTCGGATGCAGACTCTTTACAGCAATACACCAACATTCTCACCTCAGCCTTCACTGCATGTAATTACCCCACCAGCCTAGTTAAAAAGCAGATTTCCTGGGCCATCACATCCAATCCTGTTAGTGCTGATCCCTCCACAAAACACCTTCAGAGCACACCTTTGGTAACTCACTATTATCCTGGTCTGGCATGTGTTAATCAGCAACTTTGACAGGGCAATTACTTCCTAAAATCATGCCCTGAAATGAGATCCATTCTGTGTGACATTTTGACCACCACACGTAGAACAGCTTTCCGTCACCCTCACAATCTCTGTAATATTCTTGTTACACCCTACGCTCCTTCTGCACCCATCTCCCTACCTTATGGCTCCTACCCCTGTGACTGTCCCCGCTGCAAGACATACCCTGTGCACCCTCCTACCACTACCTATAATAGCCCTGTAGTTGCCAAAAAAAATATACTATCAAAGGAAGAGCCACATGTGAAACAACACGTCATATTCCAGCTATTATGTAAACACCATTCAGCCTTTTACATTGGCATGACTACCACCAAATTATCAATTAGGATGAACGGACATAGGCAGAGGGTAATACTGGCAACTCGCAATATCCTGTTTCGGAGCATGCTCTACAACATGACACTCGTGAGGTCGGCACCTGGTTCACCACATGCACTATCTGGATTCTTCCCGCAGACACCAGTTTCTCAGAACTCTGCAGGTGAGAACTAGCACTACAACATGTCCTTAGTTCTCACGACCCACCTGGCCTTAATTTACATTAATTTCTTCCGTCTCAGCTTTTCTTCACTCTAACTACTCTGCTTCACTCCATTTTAGTTTTCTACATCTTTCATTATCTTTCCCATCTATTTTTACCGCCCCCTCCCACCTCTGTTATGTACAATGCACTTAGCTTCTCACGCTTATTAACTTGTACATGATATTTTAGTAGTAATCTCTGTCTGGCATACTAACCTGTCTTCCACCTTTAAGCTCTGAGGATTTCAAATCTTGTCCGATCCATCTCCAACAATCAGTCTTTCCTTCTTATCCCATACGATAAGTCTCCCCTGACCCACGGTTTTGGGTGACTTTACCAAAATCTACCCTTTTCCTAGACCTCTCCAGTCCTTTTTCTTCACCCTTCTTCCTTCCACTTCAACCCTTTTACCTGAAGGAGGAGCCACTGGCTCCAAAAGCTTGCCAACCACAACATTCTTTTATGTGTGTGTTCTGTCACTGTCTAATGCTGATAGGATAGGAAATGTTCATGAGAGAACTACATTAATTGGTTGGTGGGGAATGTAACCGGTCTTGGAGCTAAGTCGCACTACTGGGTGAAATGGTGAATACTGACCAATGGCTAATTACCAGTAGCATCACATTTGGAATGGTAGCAGGACAAATTAAATTAATTAAGTTTATGCTCTTGCTGTAATAATGCTGTCTATCTATAAATGCTCTGTCAATGTTGTTGGCACATATGAGTAACTTCTGATTTATATTGCAACCAAGTCTCCAAGAGTGCCCAAGTTAGCAGTGGATGGACTTTAAAGTAATTGTTGAAACTGTTTAAATTACAGGTAGAAAACAATGCTTGCTGTGTGTGTTTTTAAGGGTTGGCAATCATAAAAAGAATAATGTGAGTTATCTGAGGGTGAGTATATGAAAAGTTTATCTGTGTGGTCGGTTGTTACAGCAACTTAGTAACTTATGTAGTTTCTAATCTGTGTTGTGTTATTATATCTATAATAAAGCGGGAGAGGGGGGGGGGGGGGGCTGAACAGGTTATCGGTCCAGTGTTATGAAAAATAAAATAAAATCCACTTAAAAGATGTTTCAAGTAAATGAAGAACTTCTTGATGTACAAATGCTCAAAGACAGCAGTACATTCAGCCTGTGGGATGCTGAAAATTAGACTATTATTTAATATGCAAGAGCCCTGTGATATTGTGGATGGAATTGAAACACTAGAAAACTGTGAAACTGTAGAAAAGAAGAAGAAATGGCAACAATGGGAGAGCAAGGCATAACATTATGTAATGAGAACAATTAATGAAAAGGTAAAGCCACATGTACTGTGTTGTGAAACTTCCAAAGCTATGTACACTACTGGCCATTAAAATTGCTACACCAAGAAGAAATGCAGATGACAAATAGGCATTCATTGGACAAATATATTATACTAGAAATGACATGTGATTACATTTTCACCCAATTTGGGTGCATAGATCCTGAGAAATCAGTACCCAGAACAACCACCTCTGGCCATAATAATGGCCTTGATACACCTGGGCATTGAGTCAAACAGATCTTGGATGGCGTGTACAGGTACAGCTGGCCATGCAGCTTCAACACGATACCACAGTTCATCATGAGTAGTGACTGGCGTAATGTGAAGAGCCAGTTGCTCGGCCACCAATGACCAGACATTTTCAATTTGTGAGAGATCTGGAGAATGTGCTGGCCAGGGCAGCAGCCGAACATTTTCTGTATCCAGAAAGGCCCGTACAGGACCTGCAACATGCGGTCGTGCATTATCCTGTGAAATGTAGGGTTTCGCAGGGATCGAATGAAGGGTAGAGCCACGGGTCGTAACACATCTGAAATGTAACATCCACTGTTCAAAGTGCCGTCAAAGAACAAGAGGTGACCGAGACGTGTAACCAAAGGCGCCCTATACCATCACGCCGGGTGATACGCCAGTATGGCGATGACGAATACACGCTTCCAATGTGCATTCACCGCGATGTCGCCAAACACGGATGCGGCCATCATGATGCTGTAAACAGAACCTGTATTGATCCAGAAAACATTTTGCCATTCGTGCACCCAGGTTTGTCATTGAGTACGCCATCGCAGGCGCTCCTGTCTGTGATGCAGTGTCAAGGGTAACCTCAGCCATGGTCTCTGAGCTGATAGTCCATGCTGCTGCAAACATTGTCGAACTGTTCATGCAGATGGTTGTTGTCTTGCAAATGTCCCCATCTGTTGACTCAGGGATCGAGACATGGCTGCACGATCCGTTACAGCCATGTGGATAAGATGCCTATCATCTCGACTGCTAGTGATACGAGGCCGTTGGGATCCAGCATGGCGTTCCGTATGACCCTCCTGAACCCATTGATTCCATATTCTGCTAACAGTCATTGGATCTCAACCAACGTGAGCAGCAATGTTGTGATACGATAAACCGCAATTGCGATAGGCTACAATCTGACCTTTATCACAGTCGGAAACGTGATGGTACGCATTTCTGCTCCTTACACGAGGCATCACAACAACGTTTCACCAGGCAACACCGATCAACTGCTGCTTGTGTATGAGAAATCGGTTGGAAACTTTCCTCATGTCAGCACGTTGTAGGTGTCACCACTGGCGCCAACCTTGTGTGAATGTTCCAAAAAGCTAATCATTTGCATATCACAGCATCTTCTTCCTGTCTGTAGCACGTCATCTTCGTGGTGTAGCAATTTTAATAGCCAGTAGTGTATGATAAACTTAACATAATTTACAAAACAGATGCTTCTCAAAGACTCAGCATTTGCGTCAAGAATTTTATACTTCAAAGTATGACAAAACCAGAGACACAACCAGTAATACAAGTGCATTGTAGAATACTGCATTTGAACTGAACCGTGTCCAGCCAGAAAAGATGATAGATACTATGATCATACCCAAATTACTGTCTATTTTGCCAGATCAATTCAAACCCTTTTACTCCAGCATAGGACTCATCACTCATTGGTGAGACGAATACCAAAAATCTAATTGCAAGGCTCGTAAGAGAAGAGGAATGACTAAAAAGTAATAATACAGAAGGAAGTAGTGCCTTTGATGTTTGTTTTAACAAAAAATAAAACAGAAGATCTAATTTGTACCAACTATGGTGGACATGGGCATTTTACAAGAGAATTCAAGAAGCCTAAGAATAAAGAACACTGTTGTATAAGCGAGAAAAATAATCACAAAGAAGAAGAGCACTATTTTAAAAATAAAAATCAAATTCAAGAACCAAAATCGAGATCTTTCAAACTCTGTCATCACTGCAAAAGGACAAATCACAAATAATGAAACTGACATTCCAGTCTGAGATGCTGTTGTTAGCATGCATGAGGTGTGCTTGCTTGCATGTCTGAATGGTGTGTTTTTCTCTTTTGCTGATAAAGGCTGTGACCAAAAACTTTTCTTTTAATTGTGCATGTCTGCAACTTTATGTGTCTTCTTTACAGCAAGTAGCAATGTGTCTTTTCCGGCATTGTTTATATTCCTACCTGGAGTTTCCATTGTTTGAAAGAATAAAATTGTTATGTTAAGAATGAAGACAACACAAAAATGTCATTTTCCACTTTTGAAGGCATTAATGAAGATTTAGTCACTCAATGAAACAAGATGTCAAAGACATTGCATTTATTGCACATAACAAAGAAAGGATTGCACAGGAAGCCAATTACGAGGAAGATATGGTAATGGGTGTGACAGTACATGTTCAGGACATTTGTCTATTGAAGTGTACAAGCTAACAAATTTGAAAGACTATGGCAATGTAGTGAAAGTAGTCAAATGAGGTGGGTCAGTGAAAATAACAGCAGCAGGCAACTTTGTAGGTGATAAATGTATGTTCTCAAAATGTTATGTATGTTCCTCAACTGAGTAAAAATCTGATGCCTGTGAATGTTATCACTAAAAATGATTGTACAGTTGTGTTTGCTCAACATTCTGTTCAAATCTATAAAAATAAAATACTTGTTTTGAAAGGACACAAAACAAGAAATGGATTATGTGAGTCAAAATTAAATCAGAAAGGCAATCACTACTGACACAAGAAGAAAAACAAGAATAGCATAAGAAGCTAGGTCATCCAGGCATAAGCTGTATATCAAAGATCATGAGAATGTGCGATGGAGTGCCTACTAGTTTATGCTCAGCAAACAAATTGTGTGAAGCTTGTGTGAGAGCTAAGCTAACAAAGAAGTCTTTTCCTAGTGTGAGAGAAAGAGTAACAAGCCAACTTTAAATTATACACACTGACATCTTTGGGGAAAGAGGACCCCCGACATTTAATGGATACAGATACTGCATGACAGTATTAGATGATTTCATTCACTTTCGTGTAACCTATTTGTTAAGATACAAGTCAGAGGTTACAAGATTTATAAGAATATGTGTATAAGAAAATGAAAATCAGTTTGTTCCAAAATTGTCAAAAAATAAGAAGTGATAAAGGTGATGCATACACCAGCCATGTGTTAAAGAATTGATGTGAAGCAAAAGGAATTGTGCCAGACTATAGTATTCCTTATAGTCCTCGACTCAAGTGGCACACCTGCAGAAAAGTGATTTGGAAAAAGGCCAGATCTGTCAAGACTTCAAATTTTTGGATCAAAAGTTTGTGCCAAAAATCTAGGCTACTCAAAGAAACTAGATGAAAGAAGGATACATTTTTGTTGGTTAGACTCCAACTGACTACAAACTGTTTGATGCAGAAAGAAGAAATATTTTTGTGCCAAGAGATGCCGACTTTGAAGAGAGTGTGACAAAAGAAACTTTATGGAAAAACCTTGTTATTGGTGAACTACAAAATGACACTAAAATGAAGTAAATGAAATTCAAGACAAAGAAAATGAATGGGAAGAAAATCAAGAAGAAAGAGCATGCTAAGATGACACAAAAAATTACAATCTTACGGATATAATCAATCTGAAGAAACGTTTAAAATATAATTCTGAAACAGCATTACTTACATATGAAGAAAGTATTAATGGCCCAGGTAAAGAAAATTGGGTAAAAGCAATAAAAGCAGAAAAGAAATCTCTTAAGCAAAATGCAACATGGAAGTTGGTCAATCCAGAGGAGGCAAAAGGGAAAGATCTTAATAAGCAAATGGATCTTAACAGTCAAAAGTTTGTCAGCAAGAAAAGGGTATCAATTTCAAGCATTATTCAGCCCAGTAGTTGATGTGTGTTGATTAAGACTGGTGTTTCCTCTGACAGCAGAGAAAAATTTCCATATCGGAGCATTTATGTCAAAAAAAATGGTTCCTTATGGCAAACTGAATGAAGAGATTTTTATGAAGATACCTGAATAATGCAAAGAAACTGGAAAATCTGTGTTTTGAAGAAAGCTCTGTATGGACTTAAACTAGCTCCACCCAGATGTAATAAGACTCTGACAGTTTTCCTAAAACCAGAAGGACTAATTTAGCTGAAGTCAGATTTGTGCATATTTAAAGATGAAACTGAAGAAATGTACATAGCTATTCATGTTAATGATGGAAACATAACAGGAAAAGACTTGGAGAGAATTACAAATATACTGAAGAAATCTAGAACAATCAGAAGACCCTCAGTTAAGGTATTTACCTAAATGTAAAAAGAACTCTTAAGGTATCTACAAAGATCCCAAGAAATATGGCTTTTCCATAAGAAAGAAAGATGAAGGAGAAGACACTATTTGCCCAAATGTCTATTCTAATGCTGATTATTCACATGATTTAAGAGGTAGGAATAGCACATGTGCATACATTGTTATTCATAATAGTGATCCCATTAGCTGATATTCCAAGAAGCAAACTTCATCAACTGAAGCAGAATACATTTCAGCAGCAGAATGCATCCAAGAAATAAAACGCATCAAAACACTATTACAAGAGTTATCCAGAAGATAAGGGAATACCATTCTTCATGTAGATAAAAAGCTATCCAAGTGATCAAATCAGTACAGTTAGTTAGGTGTAGCAAACATATAGATATGAAATTTCACTATGTTAGTGAACAGGTCAGATGCTTGGAATAAAATATTATAGTACAGAACAATAATTAGCAGACAGACTGACCAAAGCACTGCAAATATCAAAATTTGAGAAATTTAGAAATGCTATTGGGAAAGAATTGCCATAACTTATTTGTTTCAGAAAAATATTAAATGGCAACTATTTACTGTGTGAGTAACTGAAATTGTGAAACTTATGATTTACATTTATTAAAAACAAACATTGTATTTTAAGGGGGGATGTTGAAAGTGTTTGAAGGACAGGTATTTTTAAGGGCTGGCAATCATAAAAAGGACAATGTGAGTTACCTAAGGGTTTATACATGAAACAAATACCTGTGTGGTCAGTTGTTATAGCAATGTAGTAACTTGTGTAGTTTCTAATCTGTGCTGTGTGCCTCATTACATTTCCAATAAAGTGAACACAAAAGAATAATAAATCTCAACAGTAATAAGTGTGAATGCTGTCAAGATGGAAGCTAGTACTGGGAACTACTGTTGCCAATGGATCTGATTTGAATAGAAGTTTTGAGGAGCCAGACAAGTGGAGAACAATGTTTACGAATGTAGCTTGTTGGGTTGAGAAGGGTTAGGAGCCAGACAAGTGGAGAACAATGTTTACGAATGTAGCTTGTTGGGTTGAGAAGGGTTAGGAGCCAGACAAGTGGAGAACAATGTTTACGAATGTAGCTTGTTGGGTTGAGAAGGGTTAGGAGCCAGACAAGTGGAGAACAATGTTTACGAATGTAGCTTGTTGGGTTGAGAAGGGTTAGGAGCCAGACAAGTGGAGAACAATGTTTACGAATGTAGCTTGTTGGGTTGAGAAAGGTTAGGAGCCAGACAAGTGGAGAACAATGTTTACGAATGTAGCTTGTTGGGTTGAGAAGGGTTAGGTGAAGCAAATTTAAGGTTCTGGGGAGTAAGAACATTCTTGCTAAGGGTCCAGACCATAACAATGTCATCAATGAATCTGAACCAGGTGTGTTTTAATATATCAGATGAATAGAAATGATTCATCCATACTTTCATAATAATAACGGAGTGACTGAGAGTCAAGCAGGAAATGGGGCAATTTTGTCATTCATATTTGGTTGCGCACTTAGGGAGCTGTGGCAGCAGCTTTGCGTTTCGGTTCAAGACACATTCACACACTGTCCGTTAATGTGCAGTATTGGGTTCACTGAACAGGGTGGTAATAATTTTATTACTTTTCTGCATGCTTTCACTAGTTTAGGGCAACCAATCAACAAAAACTAATCACAATTGTTACATTAGTGGCCACAAGTGTCATCTGCAACTGGTTGAGGCAACTGGCACCTGAGGTAGCAAAGAGGTTTGAAAATCATGAATAGAACAAAAGACATGAGAAAGCATGTGCTCTGGTTAGTTGTTGTTATGATAGCTACCTTGTAACTATCACTCTGTTATTCTGAGCAAAGAATAAGTACTCTATAAACAGGATGGAACAGAAGGATAATTTGTTTGTAGATTTAGCCTTCAAATAAAAGGCAACTTTATGTCAGAATAATTTTGGTCAAGGAGTTTAAGAAAGAGGTGGTGGCTTTGAGGTTGGCATGACACTAGAAAAACACTGTGTTCCATGGCACCAAAGGCACGGGCATGGGACTGTTTAGGTACAAGGGTGTAGCATCTGCAGTGATAAGTAAGGAGTTTAACAGTAATGTCACAAGAACTCTGGAAAATTAGAAGAGGAAATGACTATTGTTGTGGATATTGGAAAAGGACAAACAGATTGGGATGTGGTCAACAAAAGCAGGAGACATTTCTGCAGGAGCACTGGAATCAATTACAGCTGAGGAATGAATAAGACCCTAAGAGTTGGATCTGTAGAGCTTTCAGAGTAAGTGAAAGGTTTCTGGGTCCTGTCATTTTGAGGTGGAGGAGGAAGTCAAATAACAGGGTTCCAGAGTGAAAGTAACATTCTGACAAATCTCTGAGATCACACTGGACCCGTTTCCAAAACTTTTGTTGTTTATAAACAATTATGGACAATGACTTGTTTAAAAAATATTTACACGAAAATACCTACTATGGACTAAGAAGACAAAGTAAATATACAGTGATGAGCCAAAACGTTATCAGCACCTGCTTAAAAGCTTGTGTGTGCATCTTTGAAACAAAATACACTATTGATTCTGCATATCAGGGATATGACACTTTGTTGGTAGATTTTTGGAGATTAGATGTCTAGGTGGTGGCATTAGATGTCTAAGCACAGGTCATGTAATTCACGTAAATAATGAGCCACTGACTTGCATGTGCGGCGATGGCACCTGATAGCAATGCAGATGGGTTTCACACGATTTACATTAGGTGAATTTGATCACTGAGACATCAGGGTGTGTTCACTATAGTTCTCCTCAAACCACTGTAGCACAGTTCTGTCTCTGAGACATGGACAATTTTACTGCTGACAGAAGACAGCAATGTCAGGGAAGACATCAAGCATGTCGGGATGCAGGTGGTTTGCAGCTGTCAGCATGTCTTCGATTACTATCACAGGTCCTACGCAAGCACAGGAGAAAGTATCCCGTAGGATAACACTGCTCCCACCAGCCTGCATCTGTGGCAGGCTGCACATTTCGAACCACCTTTCATCTCGATGATGGTGTTAGTGGAGACAACTGTCGACCTAGTGTAGCAAAAATGTTTCCACTGATCAACAGTTGAATCCTGATGGTCCCATGGTACTGCAATTTTAACTCAACATGTGAACACGTGGTAGTGGTGGCCTGCTGCGGAGCTCCATGTTCAACAATGTATGATGAACAGTGTACTCCAAAACACTTGTGCATGCACCAGCATTAAGCTCTAGGCAGAGGTGCCACAGAGCACCATATAGCAACATAGACATCCAACTCGCTTTGCCATTTGTGAGATACTCATTCACAGGCTCTGCATAATAATAATCTGCCCTTTGTCAAAGTTGCTTATCTCCATAGATTTTCCAATTTGCAGCCTGTATCTTCCCAAGGGTAATCCCTCATCCATGGCTGCTCCGCTTACATAATTTTGTTACCGTGTAACATGCCTGCACACAGAAGTTGCACATCATTTATGTCATTAAGCAAAGTAGTGTGCACCATCACATTCGTGTCTCTACAACCAAACGTCTAGTGGATTAATTTCAGAAGACCAGGCAGGCAAATTCATTGATCTTTTTCCACCTGCCTTAGTAAAGGCATCCAAATATTGGGGTACATACAAGCCGAAGAGCAGTATGGCTCAATCCTGCAGGAACCACAAGGCGCAGGAAACAGTTAAGAGCACATCTGAAAATAGTGCAAGGCAACATGTGTCTCAACGAGATCAAGTACACTGGTCTATTCAGTAGTAGGGGCAGCACCGATGGCTCGATCACAAGATCTCTGACAACAATACCATAGCATTTGCCCACAAGTGGTGTGTGAGAAAAACAATGAGTTTGATTTTTTATCTGCCAGTTTCTTTCTTCTTCTTCTTCCTTTTTTTTTTCTTCAAACAACAATATTGTACCCTTCAAAGCAGTTATACACTGGTAGAGTAGTTGTTACCAGCCTTGGTAGCAATCCTGAAAGGCTTTAACTGGAAGGACCTTTAATATGTTGGTCACATTCTTTCGAAAGTTCTCCAGAGTCCCAAAATGATATCGATTTAATACATTTTTCAGTTTCAGAAAAATAAAAAAAGTCACAAAGACTCAGGTCATACAAATAGAGGGCTGTAGAACAACAGGAATCTTTTTCAGGTAAAAAATTCTGTGATGAAAGTGGCCATGTGATATGGGGCATTATGACGCATCATCTCCTTGTCTGCAATGTCTGGTCTCACTCTATTCACTCTTTTCATAAGCCTTTCAAGGATGTCTCTGTAAAACACTTGGTTTACTGTTTGTCTTGGAGGAACAAATTCTTTATGGACAATAACACAACAGTCAAAAAAGCAAATCAGCAGTGTTTTGAGCTTTGATTTGCTCATTTGATCTTCTTCTGGTCTAGGAGATGTCTCAGAGTGCCACTCCTCACTCTGTCGCTTTGTCTCAGGATCGGACATAAAAGTCCAGAATTTATCACCAGTGATCACCTAACCGAACTGTTTGTGGTCACTGGCAATCCTCTCAAGAAGATTAATGCATATGTTTCTTCAACTGTCCTTCAGTTCAGTTGTGAGGATTCTCAGCACCATTTTAGCACAATCATTTCACATGTGCAAAACTTTGTCTAAAATTTAACATATGGTGAACATGTACTTATAACAGGTCAGCCATCATCCTTAATGTTAAACACTGATCTGATCTCACAAGAGCATTCACATGTTTTATGTTTTCATTGGTTTTTGAAGTGGAAGGTCTCCCTGTGCAAGGTTAATCTTCAATGTGTTCTTGGCCATCCAAAAATGATTTTTGGCAGTGAAAAAACTGTGCTCTTGATGAGAAATGTTTCCCATACCCTGTTTCAACTTCTGAAAGGTCCCACTCATGGATTTCCCAACTTTAACACAAAACTTGATGGTATAACATTGCTAAACTCGGTTGTTCCATTTTCAAAATGCACAACAAGAGCACAACTTCACTCATGGCGCTCTCAAAAATCATGTTCTGGCTGTTCGGAGCTGGAACTCTAACTGAGCATCTGAAGGAGATGAACATACTGGTCTACATAAGTAGATCACAGCAACACCAGATCGCTAGCAGTGTTGTCAGCTGCATTATTTTTCTCACACATCTTGTATGCGAGTGCTACATGAGTTTATGTTGTAATCTCGTCCAATAGTGGCTTTATCAGTGAATACAACTGTTGAAAATGACGTCAGTATGGTAGAGTTTTTTCAGAGGAACATAACTGCGCAGATATCAGCCTTGTCTTGTCTCTCTACCCTTTACACAAAAAATATGCTGCATAAAAACATGATTTGTATGTATTTCATGGGTCAGTTCTGTCCTCTTACCCGGATTATAGTGCACATGTTCCTCTGAGTTATGCATTTCTGCATGGTGGAGCCAAACACTTCCTCTCACAGACATGCTGTAATCATTGTGTTTCATGCTGAATCATACACTGCTACAAATTATGTGTACAAAATGTTTCCGATCCTGTTGTGAGACTTCAAGCCCAATGCCATTTTCGTGACAACATGTGAACAATACATCACTTTCTTATTGGTTGCAGTTCTTTTATATACAATCAACTACTTCCCTGTTACACTATTCAATATTCACTGCGAAAGTGGAAATTTTTAGGCTTTTCCATACAATGGATACAGTGTGTACTGCATATCTAGACTTTTACTTTACACACTATATGGGCAGTCACCTTCCACAATAAACATACTTTCAACAGTACTTTGCAGCGCAGCTACACGGTAATACATTACGTGGAACATGGGAGCTTCACTACCACTGTACTGAATGACATGTGTTTTCACTAACTTGTTTCAACCTTAAGAACCATACACCCCCCCCCCCCCCCCCCCCCCACTCAAAGTACTGTAATGCTACAAATGTATAGACACACATTGTCCTTCTTAGCCAAAACCAAAAAGGTAGTTACAGTACCTGGAACAACTCCATGCAGGTGAATACCAACACATGATTACAAGCAAACTCTTCAATGATAACCTCTTTGCAAAAGGTTTTCGGAACTGTGACGAGGGCAGTTAATTTAACTTAAAATATCTAGGTGAAATAGTAGCCAAACCGCAAAAAGCAATGAAACAAACTTTCTCCAAAGAAAATGTGAGAATTGTATTTAATAATGGAACAGCGAGTGTGATAGAACAGTTGGTACCAAAGAAGACACTGTTACTCAAACCTTTGGTGTCAAATCACGAAGACAAACATCCGTGTAATGTACTACCTGCCAGGTGCCAGTCTGCATTTATCACATGAAAGGACAGGGGACAATAACAAAGCTTTCTCCAGCAAGTTTTTTTTCTGCACTTGCTACCACTGAAATATCAATCCGAGACAATCATTTTGAGGTTGAATTGGCTCAAATTCTTTGATAACATTCTTTTAGTTAAAAGTGTAGGAAGTATATAGAGAAGCAATGAAACAGCAAGCACCCATTCCTATACAAATGAAAATACTGTTTATTTAGAAAAGTAAATGTAAGAAATTCAATTATGACCTAAGGAAATAAAATAAAAAAAAGCTGGCACACAAATGACTGACTGATTAAAATACACATGGGTTTACTTTCATTCAAAACACAGAGCTGTTTTGTGCAATTACTTGATAAAAATGATACATGCCTGTAATAATCCATAGCTAAGACACCTTTGCAATACTTCTATAACATTAGCAGGTTATACGAAATAGTATCTGTGGCCAAGGAGCAACACCAATGCCTGAAGACCGTTATTAGTCAACTATTGTTGAACAACTTACTTTGATACAGTTTACATATAATAAGTACTATAAAGGCAGGTTTGCATGCTTGTAGGCAACTACAGATAAAGAATGTGACAGTAATATTTCATTGTGATTTGTCTGCAATGAACTGGAGTGGGCGTTACAGACAATTAGCAGATGGAACCTGGTTTAAGTTACATTAAGCTTACCTTTGTTGTGAAATCTGATTGCATGCCGATTGTATTATCAGATGAAAGTGCCATCTGAGGACATCACAGGATGTGCAGGCATGTTAGAAAGACGCCAGCCACCAAAAAGAGCAGCGTGAACAATGATAAAAAAACAACAACACACTTCTTGCCAATAAAGTGGTGTCAACAAAACCAACAAATAGATGCAGAGATGTAGCAATCAAATTTTTAACATATTGTTCACGTAAGATAGGAAAATAATCTGGACTGAAACAACAACCAAATAGTAACTCAAATTTCTAAGAAAGATTTCCTGAGGATATCACTTTGCACAATGAAAGTTGAAGGTAATTGCAACAGTTGTCAGTTCTTGTCTTCTCCACTAAGATACTGTGTACCTTTGTGGTAGAATAAAACAGTGTGCTGGACCAGATTTAAATCCTGTGACGGATAGACGTTACAGTCTGAATATGAGTAACTCAGCTGCTGAAAATGTAGCCACTAAATGCAGAGATATGGGTCCAAATTACAATATAACTTATGTCACTAGGATTTATCTGAATAACCATTTCACTGCCGGGAATAACTTTATTCTGAGAGCATAGTTTGATCAGTGCCTAATGTATACCATCTTTCACTTATGCTAGTTGTGCATTGTAAGAACAGCCTTTGAGTTTGAGGAACAACAGACAGATGGATGCAACAAAAAGTTATGTTTTGCCTGGGTGGCTTTGCAGGTTAGAATAATGTTTGTGAAGGATAAGACACTGAGGGTCAAATGCTAGTCCAGTACAAAGTTTCAATCTGTTAATAGCATACAACAGTTACTATCTACACAATAGCATACACTCCTTTGCAAGCAATTTGATTTCATTTGGGACATCTTGTTCCATGACTAAATGTGTGAATAATATTCCATCCTGCCACCCCCTTCCCCAAAATGTGTGGCCTTTCAGACACATAAAAACATACCTTACACATCCTAATATAGATTCTATATCCCCAGATAACTCCCACCCATAACCAACAACAAGAGAAGAAATGAAGATCAGGGGAAACATAGAAACATATCCTATAACAACAACATAACTAACTGAATTTTTAATTTAAAAGGTGTATTCAGAATACCTCTGCAACTAGCATGAAACAATACTCAGAACTTATCAAGCTCTAATTTATTTAGTTCTTCAACCTAATTTGGTGATGATGTGGGTACTTGGGAATTCTTTGAACAAGAGAAAAATGACTTTATGGTGGGTTACAGTTTATTTCTGTCTTGCTTCTTTCAAGTAGTCTAGTTGCTTTACATGTATTCCCTAAAAAATCATGTTCAGATTGAATAAGTCATTGTAAGTGTATCTGGCTGGCAGAAATCTGTGAAAAGCAATTGGAGTTTTGAGACTTTTTATATACAACAAAATGGCAAATTCACCAACAGAAACGGCACTGCTACAAATGATCAAAAAAGCATGTCACAGGCTTATCCTACCCCATCAGAGGCTGAGCTGCTTGTGAATGCAGCCATCTCATATACCAACTCTGCAGCAAACTCTGCACAGCTATTTGCATCAGTATGACTACCAAACAGCTGTCCATCCAGTTGAATGACCACCACCAAACTGTTGCCAAGAACAAAGTTAATCATCCAGTGGTGCAACATACAGGTGTGCGTAACGTGTACAATTTCAATGGCTGCTTCTCAAACCGGGTCATCTGGAGCTGTCCCTCCACCACCAGCTTCTCTGAACTAAATGTGTTACTGGACTTTATGGCTGCTCAACAGCGAGATCATCAGTGTGTTGGTTGTTATCCTCGCATCACAACAGTTGTCCTGGCTTGTCTCCAGTCACCCATTGTCCCAACACCTTCCACCTAACAGTTTCCCTTCCCTCCATCCCGCCACCCCATCCCAATCATGCCCCCCCTCCCCCCCCCCCCCCCCCCATAACCTTCAGCTGGCGGCTTTGACAACCCTGCCAACCCTCCCTCCTGTATTCCTAACCAGTAAACTGGCAGCCTCCTCAGTGATACTGGTTTTCAATAAGTGGTCTCGTTTACTAAGTAAATTACTAAACCATTAGACAAAGTTGTTCTTCAAGGATTACAAACTGACACCCACTGTTACCTCCCTGTGGGGCAGTATGAGGGTGAAGGTGAGAGAGTTGGGGTGAGTGTAGTAGCCACCTTAACTGCAGAGGATTCTGGGGAAGAGTTAGGACAGATCATGCACATGTGGAATATATTAGCTTATACAAGGTCGGCAGACACCTATTAAGGATGCCATTTGAGTGGCAGTTATGAGAAAAACCAAGAACAAGTAGAAGAGAGAGAGAGGAAGATTTTCTGTATATTACATACTGAGAAAATGTATGAATGAATGAATAAATAAATAAATGATAAAAATATGTATGTATCTTCCACTCCATTAGACCACTTGGTACAGAAACCGTTTGCAGAATATTTGAACCAAAACCACGAATAAAAGAATAAATTGCACCAAAGACTGTTTTCAATTCAGGTAATAAATCTATTGTATTTTCATTTCACGTGTTGATACTCTAGTTGCTATGGCTACATTTATAAATTGTAATTTTTGTTCTGAAGATCAAGGAGTGAAATTGTGCTGGAATTTATATAACAGAATTTTTTCCAATTGTGACTGATTTGTTGGCCAATTCTACTGTATCATTTAAGCATGCCGCACGTAGTTACAAATGGCAAGTATATTGATATGGTATTTGTGCACAGGTTTTGTAATGGAAATGTTGTTGCTCCTGCTGCTGCTTGTAGGGAATGGCAGATGATTTCCTAACTGCTTCTGTAAGAAATTCAGCGGTTTTTACTCGTCTTTTCACTAAACTGCATGAAACTGCAGTGCCCAAGAGTCATAGCTCATCTGAATGTGGAAATGAACGGTTGTTCATGAAGTAGAAGACATAATTCAATTGGTACAATGTAGTCTGTCAACTAGCACGCACCAAATTTCTACAAGAATTAGTGTTCTACAAGCAAGAACATGTTGGACATTACACATGCACGGCCTCTATCCCTATCATTTACAACAGAATCAATGACTATCAGAAGAAGATGAAGGTAGACAACTGGAATTTTATCCTTGGATAGTTGCAAATCACTGAGTAATCCAGTAATATTGTTCACTGATGAAGCTACTTTCACTCATGACAATATCAATAAAACACATAACTCACATTCGTGAGTTTGCAAATGTGTGGTGATTTATGTGTCAGTCGGTTGACTGGCCCTGCTGGATTACTGCATTGTCTCGCAGCGCCCCGACATCCAGGTTTTCTTGAAAACAAGTTTCCAGCATTACTGGGAGACTTTCCTTTGCCTACAGGGATGGGTATGTTGTTCTGGGATGACAGGGCCTCTGCACATGAAAGTTGACAGATGACAACTATTCTATATGTAGATAATAGATTTCAGCTATCAGTTGCCCTTTTTACATTTTATTGGCAGATCTAGATTTCAGCTAGAAACTAGCCATTCTCAATGCTAAGAATACAAGAGGTACATAGTTAGATGATGTCATAAAAAGTTGCAATTATTGGCTTAACTCATATGGTTTGTATATTACATACCACTATTATTTTTGATCAATGCATGTAATGCCTATTAGTCGGGCTTCATCCACAGTTAATTGAATACTACTGTTTGTGGAAGGCGGACTGTTTGGAGAACGTATCGGTTGGTTACATGGTGCCATCTATGTGAACCACGTATAAACCTCAAGGGAAGTAAACCACTTCAAACTCAATTACATAAAAGGAAATATAAGTAAAATTCTTAAATTGTTGTCTGACTTATTTCATATTTACCATCAAGTAATAAAATTTCCATGTTCACTCCTTGTGAGTCCATTATTATTATTATTAAAACCATTTAAATTACGTCAGGTGGAATTTTTTTTTTAATTTTTAAAGAAAAATTGTTAAAATTTATAAAACACTAGAAAACACTTGCTGTATACACCTATTAGTTGATATGGCTGAAATATATTTATTTTTATAATATATCTCCCTTTATTAAAAACATAATGAGTATATTGTTTATCATATTTACTAAATAGCTTATAGATGGTGCCAAACATCAGTCAGATGCATGGTTATTACCCTTAAAGCCGATTTTCCTTGCAAAAAAAGATTTAATTGCTGTTAATAATACTGTTTATGCATCTGACCTAACATATCACTGAAGAAGTTCTGTTGGTTCAGAACTATAACCATCGTACTCATATGGTATAATGCAAATGTTTGCTACATACTGGCAAGACGGCAGGTGTTACCTCGTTCCCCCGGGGTAAAACCCCACACCATCTCCCAGCAACAAATCCTCAAACAACTCCCAGAACCGTGCATTTTTCACAACAACCTGAGCTACAAACTATTTAGAAAATATGATGAACAATATACTTATGTTTTTTATAAAGGGAGATGTAATATAAAAATAAATATATTTAAGCCATATCAACTAATAGGTATAACAGCAAGTGTTTTCTAGTGTTTTATAAATATAATTTTTTTTTTTATTTAAAAATTTTTTTACCCACCTTACGTAATTTAAATGTTTTAATAATAATAATAATGGACTCACAAGGAGTGAACATGGAAATTTTATTACTTGATGGTAAATATGAAATAAGTCTGACAACAATTTAAGAATTTTACTTATGTTCCATTTTATGTAATTGAGTTTGAAGTGGTTTACTTCTCATGAGGTTTATAGGTAGTTCACACAGATGGCGCTATGCAACCAACCAATGTGTTCGCCATACAGCACGCCTTCCACAAACGGTAGTATTCAATGAACTGTGGATGAAGCCCGACCAACAGGCATTACATGCATTGATCAAAAGTAATAGTGGTATGTAATATACAAATCATATGAGTTAAGCCAACAATTGCAACTTTTATGACACCATCTAACTATGTACCTCTTGTATTCTTAGCGTTGAGAATGGCTAGTTTCTAGCTGAAATTAGATCTGCCAATAAAATGTAAAAAGGACAACTGATAGCTGAAATATATTGTTTAAAAGTTAATTAGATCTGCCAATAAAATGTAAAAAGGGCAACTGATAGCAACTGTTATATTAACTTTTAAACAATATATTTCAGCTGAGTGCAACAGCCTTCTGAATGGAAGGTAACCTGATGAACTATTCGACATCTAATATTCCCGAGAAGATGGATTGACAGAAATGGTAAAGTTTCTTGATTACAAATTTCTCCTTTAGATTTTTGCCCACGGGAATGGTTGAAAGGCAGAAAAAGTAAGCACAACAGACAAACATATTGTTTCAGATGATCAATAGTGCTACACACAGGGTACTGAAGTTGGAGATGAAATTTATGAAAATCAACTTTGAACTTCATCATTTGCCTTGCTTAACACAACCACTTGTTTGGCTTCCATTCAAATAGTTGTATCTCTGCAACCATTGAAAATTATTTATGATATGGAATATTTTTTTCCTCTCCCCATGAACCATGGACTGGTCGTTGATGGGGAGGATTGCGTGCCTAAGAGATACAGAAAGCCGTACCGTAGGTGCAACCACAATGGAGGGGTGTCTCTTGAGAGGCCAGACAAACATGTGGTTCCTGAAGAGGGGGTGCAGCCTCTTCAGTAGTTGGAGGAGCAACAGTCGGGATGATTGACTGATCTGGTCTTGTAACATAACCAAAATGGCCTTGCTGTGCTGGAACTGCAAACAGCTGAAAGCATGGAGAAACTACAGCCATAATTTTTCCCAAGGGCATGCAGCTTTACTGTATGGTTACATGATGATGGCATCGTCTTGGGTAAAATATTCCAGAGGTAAAATAGTCTCCCTTTCGGATCTCTGGGCGGGGACTACTCAGGAGGATGTCGTCATCAGGAGATTGAAAACTGGCGTTCTACGGTTCGGAGCATGGAATATTAGATCCCTTAATTGGGCAGGCAGGTTAGAAAATTGAAAAAGGGAAATGGAGAGGTTGAAGTAAGTTATAGTGGGAATTAGTGAAGTTCGGTGGCAGGAGGATCAAGACTTCAGGTCACGTGAATACCGGGTTATAAATCAGGGTGTATACGGGGGCAAGGAAAAAAAATTCCTGGATTTCTCCCGGATATCCCGTTTAAAAAATATGCTTTTTCCCGGGCGAAAATATTTTTCTGTGCTAAGTGACAGTAGGTTTTCCGTAGATTTTCCATCGGAACTGTAAAACTTATCAATCCTTTGAATGGTTAACGCTTTATATAATCGAGTACAACTTCCCGAAGAAAAAAAGGAAAGACGGAGCAGAGAAGTTTTGGAGAGACTTTAAAAAAAAAAAAAAAAAAAAAAAAAAAAAAAAAAAAAAAAAGGAAGGAAGTTTTGGAAAGACTTTTGATTTGCAGCAACATATACGCTGCATATTTTCGCATTACGAAAGTATAACTTCGAATTGCACCAAACACAGCGCATTAGTTTCCGGAGCGTTGCAACCGAGGTTGCGATGTCCTTTTGTTACCGAGTCATATCTCAAGCCACGAGATCTCGCCAGCCGAAGACAGCAGCTATTCAGAGCATAGGACACGTGTTATAGTCAGCCAATAGCAAGATTACTGGTTACATAGTACGAACACACAAGAGGAAAAGTTAACGGTTTACATTAATGTACACACATTAATGTACACAGTACCGTATATCTACAAGAAAAGCTAAGCTTTCACATATAATATTGGTCTCTAAGATTAACACGCTACAATAGAAGCTAAGCTTTCACATGTAATACTGATATTTTTTTGCGTGTGTTATACTTTAAGATACATCACACAAATGTGCCAGTAAATTTAAAATTATGACATAAATGCTTCGGCTCGAAATTCTTGTAAGTGGCTGGTCCTCAAACTGTTCAGTTTCGAACGCTCTGTGATTTAGATATCCAGCTCACCTTCTCACACGTAACATAATTCATCTTGTGTAAAAAGAAATTTACTTTGAAAGTAATGCTTTTCTAACCACCGTTCGCAATACTGTTAGAAATAGGTTCAATTTACCAGTTGCCAGAGAGCGCCAGAAAACGCATTATTGTGCGTGTGCAACTGCAGTGGTGTAGGGAGCCCGCATGTTCGTGTGTATAAAGCACTAAGAGAGCTTACATTACACCATAAAAGAAACAGGGCATCAGAGGATACTGCAAAGAGCATCGAAATTTCGTAAACCATACTAAAATGTATAATTCGGCTTGAAGTGCAAATTGGCTTTTTCCAGATTCACAATGAAATAGGTCCCATCTGATATTAAGCTTTTCAGTGTGGTTTTTGGGATTTAAATTTTCTTGGAGTACCAGTTCTCTACGATCTCATGTTTGGTTCTTTAAAAAAATGGTTCAAATAGCTCTGAGCACCAAGGGACTTAACATCTATGGTCATCAGTCCCCTAGAACTTAGAACTACTTAAATCTAACTAACCTAAGGACATCACACAACACCCAGTCATCACGAGGCAGAGAAAATCCCTGACCCCGCCAGGAATCGATTGGTTCTTTATTATCGCATAATGCCATACATGGCAGAAGATGATAACGTGCACTTGAAATTCAGCGAACAGTTGGAACTAGCCAATACTGTAGAATGAAACACTTCGTTTCAAATAAAATGATTGCCTCAGCAGAATTTCTTTAGCACACTTGAAAAAATAACTTCATTCTTCTACAAGGCAATTAATGCTTGACTGCTACTAACTTGGAAAGAAAATAAAATCAGAAAACTGAAATTAATAACATATTTTTGCCCTCCGTTATTATGTGAATGTATTTTAATTCACTTGATAGCTCCCGGCCACAGAAATCCGTTTTGTTTTCATTTGACGTGGGAGCTGTACATGAAGAGAAGCAGACACGGGTCACGTGGAGACTAACCCCCTCCCACTACAACTCAGACAACTCTGTGCAAGTGCGAATCTGGCAGCTAGGGCGCGCGAGAAAAATTTTTCTTGTTTGCATCTGGCTGCTTGCTGCTACAACCGATACAGCTTACAGCCGAACTTCAAGTAGCGGGAAGCGGGAGAAGGTACTGCTTATACGCGAGTCAAATGCGCATGTGCAACAGACCGCTGGCAACTGGTCAAACAAAGCTAATGTGAATAGTTGTGACATCATGCTCATAGCAAGCAGTTTATTGTTACGAAGAATTAGTCTGCGCCCTACGGCCTTTGAAATGTTTTTGCTATCTGCAGACGTTTGTGCGTGCACAGTGTTTTGTTGTCGTAAATTGCACATTTCCTATGCCACTAAAGTTTTATTTTTATCCCTCTCGTTTATATTTTATTGCTGCAGTATCATTCTCCAGTAGCAGGATACAACAACATTCTTTGCTAGAGAACAATTCTGCAGTCAAAATTACGAAAATTTAACTGAAAGCTAAAACAATGAAAAATTCCCCGAATTCCAAAAAATTCCCGGGTTTTTCCAGATTTTCTCCCGGATGAAAAAATTCCCGCGTTTTTCCCGGATTTCCTGGGTCGTATACACCCTGTAAATACAAAATCAAATAGGGGTAACGCAGGAGTAGGTTTTATAATGAATAAAAAAATAGGAGTGCGGGTAAGCTACTACGAACAGCATAGTGAACACATTATTGTAGCCAAGATAGACACGAAGTCCACACCTACGACAACAGTACAAGTTTATATGCCAACTACCTCCACAGATGATGAAGAGATTGAAGAAATGTATGATGGGATCAAAGAAATTATTCAGATAGTGAAGGGAGATGAAAATTTAATAGTCATGGGGGACTGGAATTCAATAGTAGGAAAAGGAAGAGAAGGAAAAGTAGTAGGTGAATATGGACTGGGGATAGGGAATGAAAGAGGAAGTTGCCTGGTAGAACTTTGCCAGAGCATAACTTTATCACAGCTAACACTTGGTTTAAGAACCACGAAAGAAGGTTGTGTACGTGGAAGAGGCCTGGATACACTGGAAGGTTTCAGATAGATTATATAATGGGAAGACAGAGATTTAGGAACCAGGTTTTAAATTATACGACATTTCCAGGGGTCGATGTGGACTCTGACCACAATCTAGTGGTTATGGACTGTAGATTAAAGCCGAAGAAACTGCAAAACGGTGGGAATTTAAGGTGATGGGACCTGGATAAACTGAAAGAACCAGAGGTTGTAGAGAGTTTCAGAGCATTAGCAAACAATTGACAAGAACGGGGGAAAGAACAAAGTAGAAGAAGAATGGATAGCTTAGAGAGATGAAATAGTGAAGACAGCAGAGGATCAAGTAAGTAAAAAGATGAGGGCTAGTAGAAATCCTTGAGTAACAGAAGAGATATTGAATTCAATTGATGGAAGAAGAGAGTATAAAAATGCAGTAAATGAAGCAGGTGAAAAGGAATCCTCGTCTCAAAAATGAGATCGACACAAAGTGCAAAATGGCTAAGCAGGAATGGCTAGGGGACAAATGTAAGGATGTAGAGGCATATATCAATAGGGTAACATAGATTCTTCCTACAGCAAAATGAGAGAGACCTTTGGAGAAAAAGAATCACTTGTATGAATATCAAGAGCTCAGATGGAAAACCAGTTCTAAGCAAAGAAGGGAAAGCAGAAAGGTGGAAGGAGTGTATAGAGGGTCTGTACAAGGGCGAGGTAGTTGAGGGCAATATTACGGAAATGGAAGAGGGCACCAATGAAGATACAATGGAAGATACAATACTGCGTGAAGAATTTGATGGAGCACTGAAAGATCAAAGTCAAAACAAGGCCCCAGGAGTGGGCAACATTCCATTAGAACTATTGATAGCCTTGGAAGTGCCAGCCAAGTCAAAGCTCCACCATCTAATGAGCAAGATATACGAGACAAACGAAAGACACCCAGACTTTAAGAAGTATATAAAACTCCAAACCCAAAGAAAGCAGGTGTTCACAGGTGTGAAAATTACCAAACTATCTGTTTAATAAGTCACGGGTGCAAAATACTAACACGGATTCTTTACAGACAAATGGAAAAACTGGTAGAAGCTGACCTCGGGTAAGATAAGTTTGGATTTGATAGAAATGTAGGAACACGTGAGGCAATACTGACCCTACAACTTATCTTAGAAAATAGATTAAGGAAAGGCAAAACTACATTTCTATCACTTGTAGACTTGACAAAGCTTTTGCCAATGTTGACTGGAATACTCTCTTTCCAGTTCTTAATGCGACAGGGAAAAATACTGGGAGCAAAATGCTATTTACAGTTTGTACAGAAACCAGATGGCAGTTATAAGAGTCGACGAGCTTGAAAGGAAAGCAGTCGTTGAGAAGGGAGTGACGCAGGGTTGCAGCCTATCACCGACATTATTCAATCTGTATATTGAGCAAGCAGTAATGGAAACAAAACAAAAATTTGGAGCAGGAATTAAAATCCACAGAGAAGAAGAAAAAATTCTGAAGTTTGGTAACGACACTGTAATTCTGTTAGAGACAGCAATGCACCTGGAAGAGCAGTTGAATGGAACGGACAGTGTCTTGAAAGGAGGATATAAGATGAACGTCAACAAAAGCTAAATGAGGATAATGGAATGTAGCTGAATTAAATCAGGTGATGCTGAGGGAATTAGATTAGGAAATGAGACACTTACAGTAATAGATGAGTTTTGCTATTTGGGGAGCAAAATAACTGATGATGGTTGAAGTAGAGAGGGTATAAAATGTAGACTGGTGATGGCAAGGAAACCATTTTTGAAGAAGAGAAATTTGTTAACATTGAGTATAGGTTTAAGTGTCAGGAAGTCTTTTCGTAAAGTGTTTGTACGGATTGTAGCCATGTATGGAGGTGATACATGGACGATAAATAGTATAGACAAGAAGAAAATACAAGGCTTCGATATGTGGTGCTTTAGAAGAATGCTCGAGATTACATGGGTAGATCAAGTAACTAATGAGGAGGTACTGAATAGAATTGGGGAGAAGAGGAATTTGTGGCACAACTTGACTACAAGAAGGGATCAGTTGGTAGGACATGTTCTGAGACATCAAGGGATTACCAATTTAGTATTGGAGGACAGCTTGGAGGGTAGCAACTGTAGAGGGAGACCTAGAGATGAATACACTAAGCAGATTCAGAAGGATGTAGGTTGCAGTAGTTACCTGGAGATGAAGACGCTTGAAGAGGATAGAGTAGCATCGAGAGCTGCCAGTCTCTGGACTGAAGACAACAACAACAACAACAATGGAATATTTTATTCAAATTAGTCTCTACTATCACCTCCTAAAATGTGGAACAAATAGCCACAGAAACACACAAACTTAAAATTTGTATTTTGTGAGCTGTGTTCTACATGCGGTTGACTGCGGAAGCTTACACCAACACAACTTCTTCCCAGTACAAAATCGAATTCTGGTTGAGTTACAATAAAGCAATTCTAAAATGTTTAGATTAAGGTGCATGTTAGCACAGTCAATTACAGCTTACGAAAGATTATAAATAAAAGTATTAAGTAATACAGTAATACTGTTAAAATAGAACAACAACAGTTAAATGAAAATTTAGCAAAACAGCCAGGACTGTGATGCACAATATGATTTTATGTCTGTACAAATTAAAAAGGCACTTCACATTTTTTCCATCAACATAAATACAGGACAAGTCTCCAGCCAACCCATAGACTTCCCACACACAAACAAGAGAGTTTTTTTGCCCAACAAGAATGTAGTGCACACCACAGGTTTAACATTCGTGATGGGTCTTCTCACTGGAGAAGGAATTCATGTGGCATCGGTCAGGGTTTGGGTCTTGTTACAAAACACTACTGCTAGATGGCTGAAGGAAAGGATGTCAATCCCAGGTAATTGATTTTTTTTTTTTTTTTTTTTTTTTTTTTAATCCTATATTTCCAGTCACTCATTCCCTCACCAACGCAACTGTGATACAAAAGCAAGTTCAGCAGATTTGTGGTACACTTAATAGCCCACTGCTTGTTACAAACCGTAATTTATTTCTATCAATTCCTATAAGCCCTTATGTCCAGTACATAGCCTTACTGGCTTTGCCTTTGTAAGTAAAGAAGGGCACCCTGCACGGTGTAAACTTCTTTCATTGGCAAATCCTTTCTGCAGATGCCGACAACATAGCAATGGGCAGCACTTTTTTAAAATATTATTCATTAGACTTTTTAAAAACTGACATGCATAATTTACGAGGAATCTAGTGAATCAGTTGGATATTCTTATGATCTATACAGACTAACAGACAGATGAATATACATACTAAGAAACAAACAGTATCTATTACAGTGTGAGGAAAAATTTCACACATATATTATTATTGCATCCTACATCCATTTGAACCCACTTATTTAATTCATGCCTATGCATCCCATTACAAATATTGCCCACCACATTTCCCTCCATTAGTAAACAGATGATTCCTTGATGCCGCAGGACATTTACTATCAATTGTTATTATTTTCTCCCCAATTCAATACTCTCACACCAGGCATTCAACTGACCCACCTAATGTTCAAGATTATTCTGTAGTAGCATCATATTTCAAAAGCCTCTATTCTCTTTCTGTACAAGGCTACACTCCAAATACCTTCAAAAATACTTCCTAATATTACATTTATGTTCAATGTTACATAATTTCTCCCTTTCAGAAATGAATTTTTTTGCTACTGCTGGTCTGCATTTTTATACCCTCTCTACTTTGGCCATTGTCAGTTATTTTGCTGCACAAATAGCAGAACTCACCTACAGCTTTTAGAGTCACATTGCTTACCTTTTAATGTCACATTTTTTAATCTAATTTCCTCCAATCTCCTGATTTAATTCAACTACATTCCATTACTGGTTCTCGTTTTATTTTTGTTGGTGCTCATCTTAAAACCTCTTTTGAAGACACTCTCCAATCGATTAATAACTCTTATAAATCCTTTGCCATCCCTGACAGAATTATGTCATCGGAAAATCTGAAAAGTTTAAATTTCGTCTTCCGTAACTTTAATTGCAATTCCAAATTTCTCCAAGGTTTCCTTTACTGCTTGCTCAATGAGCATACTGATTAACTTGGGGGTAAGCTACAACCTTGTCAACAACTACTTCGCTGTGATGTCCTTGATTCTTATGACTGCAATTTAGTTTCTGGACATAGCATGAATAACTACTCACTCCCTTCAGAATTTCAAAAAGCGTAGTTGATCCAACAATGTCAAAAGCTTTCTCTAAATCTACAAATGCTATAAACATATGCTTGCCTTTCCTTAATCTATTTTGTAAGGTATGTCGCAGGACCAGTACTGCCTACATGTTACTACATTTCTTTGGAACCGTAACTGATTTTGCCAAGATAAGCTTCTAAAAGTTTTTCCCTTTTTCTGTAAATAATTCATGTCAGTATTTTGAAGCTATGACTTATTAAGATGATAGTTCAAGAGCCTTCTTTAGACTTCAATCTTTCAGTGCTCTATCGAATTCTTTTTCCAATATTGTCTACCCCAACTTCTCTTTCAACTACAGTGAAACTTCCATTTTACGTTCTCCAGTTTTATGTTTTTCGTGATTCTACACCATAAATTATTAGTCCTTGTGAAAAGCCCATAAGATCAATGGTAAAAAAACCTCGACTTTATGTTTCTTCCTAATAAGGTTTTCCTTGATTCTAAGTCCTTACTTGATGTCTCGTTTGGCTTTGCTACATTTTCTTCCTATTGACATTTGCTGTGACTACTGAATGAATTATAAGTGGTACATAAGACAGATGGTTTGCTCCACGGGTGGTGGCAGAGTTGAGGGAATATTTCAGGCCACTGCGAAGAGGGGAGCCGTAAGAGAGAGGAAATGCAAACGTAATCCACTATCAGCACTGCCAACACAGCTTGCAACATTTAGCTTCACCACACAATTATGATACAGCTACTGCTACATTGCAGCAGCAGTGGAAAAACAAGACAGTTGATGCAAAGTGCTCTGGACCCAGCCAATACGTGATGAAGGAGACCAACGACCACCTTTCTTGTGCCACTTATAACTCAGTCTCATGTTTTTGCACGTGTTTCCAACGGACTGTAGTTAGCAAAAATATCAAACATCAAACTTTTAAATTCAAACACTGAGTCTCTGAGCTCTTACTGGCTAGCGACTCAAGTCACCCAACAGCTAGTGCACCTACCACACCACTAACCAACATAAAATGAGGTCACTTGCTGGATGTTTGGAGAGGGGGAGTGGCCCTTCAATGACGGGAATGCAGGTAGATGAGAAAGCATTTTGTGAAGTGCTGAAAATATACTTTTCATGCAGGTGATGTGCTATGGCACAAATGTTACACAGAAATAGAACAATGGTTTCGCGATAGCACATTTGAAAGACTTTCTTGCTCAAATCTGACATGATAAAGTTGCAAGAACTATATAAACTACTCACATATATGCTTTGCACCACACACTGTAGAAAGTAAAGATTGGCAGCAGTGATAGAGGGGAATTAAGCAAAACTGTAGAGCCTGAGCATTCTTTCGAGTTTACATTTACACATTATACAGAAATTCACTGAGCCAACTTCCAATAAACTTTTAACATCAACTGGGGAAGTAAACTCATTTTTTTTTTTACATCTCTGTTTCCTCAGCGAGCCTAAAATAACATCTTGGCAGTGGCAAGCATCTAAACTGTAGCTCGTAAGAAAGCCGTTAAACAATAACAGCAATGGTAACAAATTTTGTCATTAAGCAGATGTATGTATTTCTGCTTATGGTTTAAACCATGTCGCTGCTGAGATATTTCTGTTTTAATACACCATGTCCATCAATGTTTGCTTTTTTCTGTGTGGGCAAAAGGAAAGATCTCTCAAAAGTCCATGTTTTAACATATAATTTGTGGTTGTAGCATGTCGGAAAATAGCTTGACTACATTGTACCCAGATATCAATTTCAATTTTTTGACAAGTTTTTACTTACTGTTACACACTGATGAAATTCATTATTACAAATTATTGTATAAACATGTTACTGAACATTTAATTTCATTCACTCAATCAAATTTTATACAATGTATCGGAGAGGATTGCATTTTTTAATCGTGTGTCAATTACATGTTTTTTGCTCATATTTTGGTTTTTTTTTAATGTTTTCCTTGATTCTGCGTTTTCTTCAGTTTTGCATTTTTTAAGTTCAGACCACACGGAAAAGTACAGGGTGATTCAAAAAGAATACCACAACTTTAGGAATTTAAAACTCTGCAACGACAAAAGGCAGAGCTAAGCACTATCTGTCGGCGAATTAAGGGAGCTATAAAGTTTCATTTAGTTGTACATTTGTTCGCTTGAGGCGCTGTTGACTAGGCGTTAGCTTCAGTTGATGCTCAGATGGCGACCGCTCAACAGAAAGCTTTTTGTGTTATTGAGTACGGCAGAAGTGAATCGATGACAGTTGTTCAGCGTGCATTTCGAACGAAGTATGGTGTTAAACCTCCTGATAGGTGGTGTATTAAACGTTGGTATAAACAGTTTACAGAGAATGGGTGTTTGTGAAAAGGGAAAAGTTCTGGACGGCCGAGAACGAGTGATGAAAATGTAGCACGCATCCAGCAAGCATTTGTTCGCAGCCCAGGAAAATCGACTCGCAGAGCTAGCAGAGAGCTGCAAATTCCACAATCAACTGTATGGAGAGTCCTACGAAAAAGGTTAGTTATGAAACCTGAACGTCAACTATCCGAGGAGATGGATCGGCCGCCAGGCAGCCCGTGACAGAGCACTTCATCACTGGCCTCCAAGAAGCCCTGATCTTATCCCCTGCGATTTTTTCTTATGGGGGTATGTTACGGATATGGTGTTTCGGCCACCTCTCCCAGCCACCATTGATGATTTGAAACGAGAAATAACAGCAGCTATCCAAACTGTTACGCCTGATATGCTACAGAGAGTGTGGAACGAGTTGGAGTATCGGGTTGATACTGCTCGTGTGTCTGGAGGGGGCCATATTGAACATCTCTGAACTTGTTTTTGAGTGAAAAAAAAAACCTTTTTAAATACTCTTTGTAATGATGTATAATAGAAGGTTAAATAATGTTTCTTTCATTAAATACACATTTTTAAAGTTGTGGTATTCTTTTTGAATCACCCTGTATAATAGGGGTTTCACCGTATGTCTCTTCTCTTCTGATAACATTACCTTCATGTTTATTTCCCTTGTACAATACTTCTGCCTTTCAGTCTTCCCTCCTTTACTTGGCACCAGCTCACCATCTACAGTTCTTTCTGTTTTCTCCAAATATTTCTTTAAATTTCCAACAGCTAGTATCTATCCTTCCCCTAATCATGCATGTTCTACAGTTTTGTATTTGTCCTGTTAATGTACTGTCTTAACCATTTCACACTTTCTGCCAGTACCCAGTTTTTAGACTTATGCATTCCCTTTTGCCTGCTTCATGTGCTGCATTTTTCTATATTCTCTTTTCATTAGTGAAATTCAATGTCTTGTGTGTTATCAGAGGGTTTCTACCGAGACTTCTTGTTTTACCTATCTGATCCTCAGCTGCTTTCACTATTTCATCTCTCAAAGCTACCCATTTGTCTTTCATTGTTTTCCTTATTTTTGCCTAATACTTCATTTCAAAACCATCAAACCATCTGATTCTTTCAATTTAGCGAGATCTCATTTCCTCAATTTCCTACCTTTCTGCATTTTTTTCAGTTTTAATACACAGTTCATAACCAATAAATTATGGTTCGAGTCCAAATCCACCCTGGAAAAGTTTTAAACTTTAAAATTTATCTTATGATTACATAATCCATCTGATTTTTTCTTCTCTTCCTTTTCTGCCCATTAAATGTCAGCTCCCATCACAATTACATTTTCATCTCCTTTAACTATTTTGATAATTTCGTTTATAGCATCATACACTGTCTCAACTTCTTTTTCATCTGTGAAGTTAGGAGGCACTTGACAAACTACTACTACGGTGAGTGCTGGCTACCTGTCTATCTTGGCTAAAATATCTATGGCACACAAAATTCACAGGATACAAGTCACTGATATTATTCAATAACATTGCAGCTATCACACCTACATACTACAACAGCCATAATCGCACTTTTGTATATTAGTAATCACTCATTGTTGCACTGACAAATAATGCAGGACAGACTGCGTAAACATTCAGGTGGCTAGAAATCCCTAATTTCTGTCAGATCTTTGAGAATGAACTAATGAAAATAAATCTTATTCTTGTACTTCACCAAAGTTATGACTATGACCGATGGATAATCAAAAATTAAAGTAGAACTTAAGTACAAATGTTATTTCATTAATGAAACTAAAGGCTGGTAGCTTGTGAAATGTTTCAAACTTTTTTAGTTGCTGGATTGAAAAAGTGGTTATTTTGGTGCCAGAGAACTATAAACAAGCTAATAGCAAGAAAGTAAAGACCAAGCAAGTTATCCAAAACTTACAATCCCTGATACAACAACAAGTAATTTACATCTAAGTCTACATACATACTTTATAGTTTAATTGGATAAATAAAAAATCTACTCACCAAGCAGCGGCAGAACACACACATAAAAGATGGTAGTAATTAGGCAAGCTTGTGGAGCGAATACATTTTATGGAATATTTATAAGATACATATATACTAGTATACGTTGTTAATACAGCACATGGTATGGGTTCTATTCCGTCAGGGGTCCCACACCACACTGCCTATTTTTTTGAGGGAAAAATCAAAACCAATGGGGCTTCGAATTTAAAATAATAATACTTTTTAGAATTATGTACATACGATTATGCAGTACTTTTAAAGCACTGGAAACAATACATCATCAATGTAAAAGATGTGTGCATTTTTAAATGTCTGAAGAACATATTCAACACAATAACAGTTTTATTAAAATGCATTTTACGTGATAAAATGGTTTAAAATCTACAAGCTTCCGACCGAGCATTCCACAGCCACTGTACAGTGGTGGCTGTTGTGTGGCTGCTGCTGCTCATCCCCTATCTAGTGCACCATAGCCTGCGTCACTGATGCCCAGTCCAGCACCACAAAAGGCAGTTGTTCCCAGCCTGGGAGCTATTATCCTCTGAAGGGTAGAAAATGTGTTTTACTATGTTTTGGTCATGAAACTGAATTCTTAAAAGGTCATTACTATTACCAATGTTTTATAAAGCTGTAATACTGATTACATAAAGTACCAATAATCAAAATTTTTTCAAATACTAACATAACGCTTGACACTTTGTGGTGGAGGTTACAACATGTGAAATCATCCTCACATAGACCATCCACTACACACATACTTTATACTTTTTACAAGCCATCCTTGATGGCAAAACTGAGGCATTATATAACCTATGTTTAAATATCTCATACAAATGTCTCCTTCAAGTTGTAGGTAGTTCCTAAAACAATAGTTACTACATAATGGCTACAATCCTACTGCAGACATTCAGTGTATTATTGTTACAATAATGGAAATTACTGGATGGAGCATTATGTAAGATAAGGGAAAGGCAACCACCCACCTACAGCAGATCGATGCATGCAGTACAGTAACACATAATGGAAGACAGAATTCACACAAGCTTACGATAATGCACACTCCTGTGGCCACAGCAAGGCTAATTATTGATACTTGATTATTGAAAGCATTAATTAGGCTTGCAGTGGCCACAGAAGTGGGCATTTGGGTGTCTGTGTAATTATGAGTGTGAATGGGTGTACCACTGCTAAAATGAAGATCTAGTGCTCGGTAGCTAGTGTGAATGCTGTTTTCTGTTATGTGTTACTCTGCTCCACACATCAATCCATTACACGTGAGTCGTTGCCTTTCCCTTTTTTTATGTAGTGCAGTATTATTATTACTATTAGTGGCGGTTGCCAGACACAAAGCAACGGCAGCCTGAAGTCTTCCAATAATTGTTTATTTTTCGTCATTTTAAAAATGATAGTCCAGTAAGGTACTAATGATGATGACACTGTAGGGAGTGAACATCAGCCAATTTCTGACTGCATTTTGGGGCAATAGCCTCAGAAAGGTTGGGAACCATTGGTATAAGGTAATGTTATGGTTGCAAGAGCGTCATGCCAATTTCAAACTTCTAATGGCCAGGTTCCAATCTGTCTGTATCTACAGGGCTAACTTACTCTACACCTTACTCAATTCAGTATCACATGCGCACACAAGTGCTTGTCTTCTGCTTATATATGCTTTCAAAAGGTTTCTGGATACTTAAGCATTTTGTACTTTACAACAATTAAAATAATGTATTACTGAAGTACTGAAAAGTGATAATGTCAGAGTAACAAGCTGAGGCAATGCTTTTGAACCAGAGTTACATCCCTATTTCATTTGAAGGAATGTCATTGGTAAATCAGTATCTCCATATCGTAAAGAGAGAAAATTATGGTAATACTGAAATGCTGATTAAGCGACAACCAACTACTATGAATTTCATGCAGATTATTGGGAGATAATTTAATCTTCATTAATAATTACAGACAGTAAAAGTTAAAAATTGTTTAGCTATTTTTACTAATTTTAAAAATTACAAATCCATGTAAAGCATTAACTACATAAATACATTGCACAAATGATTATATAAGTACTTACCTGCAAGCCTCTCATGTTAATGAATTCGATAGAAAACTTTTTATGGCACAGCAAAGCTGCCAGGTATTTTAGTGCTTCAAATGCCAATCTGGAATCCTTAGTCTCTCTCACATTTGTGTACTTGAGTACTAACTCCAGGGCATTGTGTTCAAAAACATGACCAAGGAACTGTAAATTAAAAGAAAATAGAAAGTAGCACAAATAGTTCAAGACCAGTGGTGGATGCAGAAAATGCAAATAACATCTCTGTTCCTTCTTAGCCGAGAGATTGCTATCTGCAATCCACATGTGATTCAGAGTTGAAACCAGCATATAAAAGGAGAGAAAAAATTTTTTTAATTGACTCACCTCTTGATATTCACCCATAGGGGTTAGATATCGCAGGATTAAAATTTGTCTTGTGGATAATGTTGGTGGGTACATCTGCATATTACCAATGACATAGCTTTCCATTTCAGCCCATGATGAATTACTGTGTTCACTGGCTGATGTATTGGCTAAAACAATGAATATTATAAGAAAACTTATATGCAAATATTAAAACCACAACAGCATTTATTTTGTTGTTACAGTTTTTCTTCATGTTCATATAGCGAATTTATAAATTATGTAATAAAGTAAAGCTGTCCTCAAACCCAAAGGTTTGTTTGGACACCACAGTGCTTTACTGATCATGGTCCTATTGGAGGTGGTATGCCCTTGACTTCCTCTGATAAATTAAGTATTACTTATGAATATTGTCACACTGAAAATATAATAAAGTCCTAACCCGAAGGTAGGGTTGTCAATGAAGTGCAACACGTAGAACTGAAAATACATTTCTTACTGACACCAATGTACAACCAGAACAGAAATGATCTCCTGGATGGAGAATGCCGCTATTTAAATGAACATCAAATATTCTAGCATGCTAGAATATTTATATGAACACCAAATATTTCAGAATATAAGAACAGTACAAACACAAGATATTTCTAAAACATTACATAAACGATGAATACAAATAATTGCCAATGGTAGGGTTTAAACTGGCAACCAATGGTATGCTAACTAGTGAAACTAACCACTATGCCAGACAGTGCGCACCATAGCTCTCAACAATATGAATGCTTAGAAAACTCACAATTATACGTGTGAGCCACTGGTTTTCAATAAAAATTTATAAAAACTTGAGTAACCATTCTATTTCTCTTTCATTCACAACAAATGCTGCTTGGCAGTCAAAATGCAGAGAACAAACTGCATAGTAAAACACAAGGTATACTCTATTACGGGTATAAATCTGAGCGAACCACCTTCACAATAATTCTCTATGATTCCAATCTCATATAGCTTGCTGAAAAAAAAACCTATATCTTTCTGTGCGAGCTCTCATTTCCCTTATTTTATTACGATGATCATTTCTCCCTATGCAGGTCAGCATCAACAAAATATTTTTGCATTCGAAGGAGACAGTCGGTGATTGAAGTTTCATGAGAAGATTCCACTGCAACAAAAAATGCCTTTGTTTTAATGACGTCCACCCCAAATCCTGTATCATTTCAGTGGCACTCTCCCCCTTATTTCGCGATAACACAAAATGTGCTGATCTTCTATGAACTTTCTCGATGTACTCTGTCAATCCTATCTGTTAGGGATCCCACACCACACAGCAGTATTCTAAAAGAGGACAGACAAGCATAATGTAGGCGGTCTCTTTATTAGATCTATTACATTTTCTAAATGTCCTGCCAATAAAATGCAGTCTTTGATTGACCTTCCCCAAAACATTTCCTACGTGTTTCTTCCAATTGAAGTTGTTTTTAATTGTAATTCATAGGTATTTAGTTGAATTTACAGGCTTTAGATTTGACTGATTTATCGTGTAATCGAAGTTTAACGGATACCTTTTAGCACTCATGTGGATGACCACACACTTTTTGTTATTTAGGGTCAACTGTCAATTTTTGCACCATATAGATATCCTTTCTAAATCATTTTGCAATTTCTTTTGATCGTCTGATGACTTTACTAAACAATAAATGACAGCACATCTGCGAACAACCTACGACGGCTGCTAGGATTGTCTCCTAAATCGTTTATAGAGATAAGGAACAGCAAAGGGCCTATAACATTACCTTGGGAAATGCCAGAAACAACTTCTGTTTCACTCAATGACTTTCCGTCAGTTACTATGAACTGTGACCTCTACGACAGGATATCATGAATCCAGTCACATAACTGAGGTGATATTCCATAAGCATGCCATTTCACGACAAGTCGCTTGTGTACTACTGTGCCAAATGCCTTCTGGAAATCTAGAAATATGGAATCAATTTGAAACCCCTTGTCAATAGCACTCAACACTTCTTGTAAGTAAACAGCTAGTTGTGTTTCACAAGAACTATGTTTTCTAAATCTGTGTTGACTGTGGATCAATAAACTGTCCTCTTCGAGATAATGCATAGTGTTTGAATACAATTTATGTTCCAAAATCCTGTTGCATATTGACGCTAATGATATGGGCCTGTAATTTAGTGGATTACTCCTACTCCCTTCTTGAATGTTAATGTGACCTGTGCAACTTTCCAGTATTTGGGTACAGATCTTTCGTCAAGAAAATGGTTGTATATGATTGTTAAGTATGGAGCTATTGCATCAGCATACTCTGAAAGGAACCTACTTGGTATACAGTCTGGACTGGAAGACTTGCTTTTATTAAACGATTTAAGTTGCTTCACTACTCCAAGGATATCTACTTCTACACTACTCATATTGGCAGCTGTTCTTGATTCGAATTGTGGGATACTTACTTCGTCTTCTTTTGTGAAGGCATTTCGGAAAGAAGTGTTTAGTAACTCTGCTTTGTCAGCACTGTCTTTAACAGTATCTCCATTGCTATGACTCAGAGAAGGCACTGATTGTGTCTTGCCACTAGCATACTTCACACAGGACCAGAATCTCCTTGGATTTTCTGCCAGGTTTTGAGACAAAGTTTCGTTGTGGAAACTATTATAAGCATCTCACATTGAAGTCCACGCTAAATTTCAAGCCTCTGTAAAAGATCACCAATCTTGGAGATTTTGTGTCTGTTTAAATTTGGCATGTTTTTTTCGTTGTTTCTGCAACAGTGTTCTGATCCGTTTTGTGTGCCAAGGAGGATCAGCTCCATTGTTTGTTAATTCATTTGGTATAAATATCTCAATTGTTGCCAATACTGTTTCTTTGAATTCAAGTCCCATCTGGTCTACACTTACACTGTTAATCTGGAAGGAGTGGAGACAGCCATTTACTATTAGTGTAGGTTTATGAGCTGTCTGCTCAAAATAATTTTCAGACATTGCATTTTGCACAATTTTGGATGATGTTTTATGCACACCTCTGGATTTAAACACATATTTTTCCAAGATATCAAGAGTAAATTAAAGTCATCATCAACTGTAATCGTATGAGTTAGGTAAAGTTTGAAATTACACTCTAGTTTTCTTTGAATCTTTCAGCAACTGTATCATCTGAATTGGGAGGTCAGTAAAAGGATACAATTATTATTCTAGTCTGATTGTCAAGAATGACCTGCCCATACTAACTCACAGGAACCACACTAAAGAGCCAAAGAAACTGGTACACCTGCCAAATATCGTGTAGGGCCCTCACAAGCATGCAGAAGTGCTGCAACATGACAAGGCATGTACCCGACTAATGTCTGAAGTAGGGGTGGAGGGAACTGACATCATGAATCCTGCAGAGCTGTCCATAAAGAGTGTGAGGGGGTGGAGATTTTTCTGAACAGCATGTTGCAAAGCATCCCAGATATGCTCAATAATGTTCCTGTCTGGGGAGATTGGTGGCCAGTGGAAGTGTTTCAACTCAGAAGAGTGTTCTTGGAGCCACTCTGTAGAACTTCTGGATGTGTGGGGTGTCGCACTGTCCTGCTGGACAAGTCCTTAGGAATGACCTGTGGACATGAATGGATGCAGGTGATCAGACAGGATGCTTATGTATGTGTCACCTGACAGAGTCATATTTAGACCTATCACGGGTCCCATATCATTCCAACTGCACATGCCCCACACCATGACAAAGCTTCCACCAGCTTGAGCAGTCTCCTGCTGACATACAGGGGCCATGGATTCATGAGGCTGTCTCCATATGCATACATTTCGATCCATTTGATACAACTTGAAACGAGACTCGTCTGACCAGGCAACATGTTTCCAGTCATCAACAGTCAGATGTCAGAGTTGATGGGCCCAGGCGAGGCGTAAAACCTTGTGTCATGCAGTCGTCAAAGGTACATGAGTGGGTCTTCGGCTCC
Organism: Schistocerca serialis cubense; assembly: GCF_023864345.2. Classification (NCBI taxonomy): domain Eukaryota; kingdom Metazoa; phylum Arthropoda; class Insecta; order Orthoptera; family Acrididae; genus Schistocerca; species Schistocerca serialis. The sequence continues at coordinate 525,725,841 of NC_064638.1, read as the reverse complement.
GAATGTCCATATCGATGATGTTTCATTGAATGGTTTGCATGCGGACATTTGTTGATGGCCCAGCATTGAAATCTGTAGCAATTTGCAGAGGCGTTGCACTTCTGTCACGTTGAATAATTCTCTTCAGTCATTGTCAGTTCTGTTCTTGCAGGATGTCAGAGATTTGATATTTTACTGGATTCCGGATATTCACAGGACAGTCGTGAAATGGTCATACGGGAAAATCCCCATTCATCGCAACCTCGGAGGTGCTGTGTCCCATCACTTGTGCACTGACTATAACGTCACGTTCAGACTCACCTAAATATTGATACCAGCAGTAACCGATCTAACAACTGTGCCAGACACCTGTTGTCTTACACAGGTGCTGCTAATGGCACGCCGTATCCCGCCTGTTTGCATTTCTCTGTGTTTGAATACATGTGCCTATACCAGTTTCTTTGGCGCTTCAGTGTATCTACTTCAATTTTGCAACACTATAAACTACTTCTAACAGCGACAAACATACTACTGTGTTTAGCCTATACTATCGGAACACCGTTAGGTTCTTCGCAAAAATTTCAGCTGAACTTATCTCCGGCTTTAGCCAGCTTTCAGTGCCTGTAACAATTTGAGCATCAGTGCTTTCTATTAGTGCTTGAAGCTCATCTACTTTTCCAACACAGCTACAACATTTTACAACTGCTATACCAATGGTTCCTGTATCTCCAGTCTTCCTGTGTTCCGCCTGCACCCTTTGAGACTGAAGCCCTTTTCTTGTTTTCTGAGACACTCTGACCTAAAAAAACACCCAGTCCACGCCACACAGCCTCTGCTCCCTGTGTAGCCACCTCCTGCGCAAAGTGGATGCCTGACCTCTTCAGCGGAACTCAAAACCCAACCATCCTACGGTGCAAGTCAAGGAGTCTTGCAGCCTACATGGTCTGAGCCTCTGATTCGGACCATCCTCTTGGCTCTTTACCAGAGATCCACAATCGGTCCTCTCAACTATGCTGCAAATAGTGAGCTCTGCTTTCATCTTGCAAGCAAGACTAGCAGCCTTTATCCCTTCTGCTAGCCACTTGAAATCAGAGGGAATCTCTTCTGATCCAAAGTGACACAGGTCATTGGTATTGACGAGAGCCATCACCTACAGTTGGCTACACCCTGTGTTCTTCATGGCGTCTGGTTGGACCTGTTCCACATCTGAAATGACTCCACCCGGTATGCACAAGAAGTGCACATTCGCTCCCTCTCTTGGAAGCCAAGTCCCTAAGGGGGCATAATGTGCCTAATGTTGGAGCTCCCAACTACCAATAATCCCACCCTCTGTGATTGCCCAGATCTTGCAGGCTGAGAGGTTTTCTCTGAAACAGGACAGGAGAGTGCATCTGGCTGAGCAACAGTGTCAGCCACAGACAGCACCTGGAACCTGTTTGTCAGACTAACTGGGAATACCTTATATGCGGCCCCCTGGGAAGTCTTTCACCACCTGCCTTGAGGCAACCTCCCACACGACCACAGTTGTGGGTTGAGCCTTAGAATCCTTCAAATCATAATCAATACATTAAAGGTAAGAAAACTGGAGGAATGTGAAACACAATTAATTGCAGTTCAAATGATGGAGATCACATGTTAATAGTCGGACTGCATAGTGCTACGTATTTCACAGCAGCAGGACAAATTGGTAAAAAGTAAACTGCTATGTTGAGTTCTGAAAGAGACTTATGAACTTCTACGGAAATCTACCCAAATCTTGTAAGAAACATATCATGTTACAGGTTGATTCAGAAAAAGTGATCGAGTTTAAAATGCCTTTAGCTGAGATAGTTAATATATGTCAGTGTGGAGAGACTTACATTCTGAGTACTTTGCAAGATAAAAAATTCATGACTGCAAGTACAAGAGGTCATAGAAGTGTTAAAACCAAAGATTTTCATGCAAGGAAATACATTTATGTAAAACACTTTCTAATAAGTGCAACAATTTATTTATTAAGAAATGTGAGAGGAAAAGAGAGAAAACTAGAGAGAGAGAGAGAGAGAGAGAGAGAGAGAGAGAGAGAGAGAGAATTAGGACTGAGTATCAAAATCTGTATCTGTCTTTTCCACAAATTACTCATTACTACCCGTCATTCCATCCATTCATTGACAACCAGGTAAAAATTCTTTGGGCCACTTGCTTGTGAATCCACTCAAATTTTTTGTAATTTTTTAAAATTTTTCATCTTAAATCGATGTTTTGAGTTTTTTTGAACAAAACAGCAGTAAAAGGAATTCGACATTGGAAAGTTGTTTCAAAAATAACTTAAAAGACCTCTCTGTGTGTGCCCACACCCATGTTTCTGCTTCTTTCACAAGTACATGTTGTAACTAGATCCTTCGATCCTTTTTTAGGAAAGATATATTACACTGCTGTTTCTTGAGTTGGCAGCTCTGTTATGAGATATTCTTTACAATGGTCTCATGGTTTTCCTTTGTATATCTTTGGTCTTCAAAAGTTGTTATGTTTATAAACTTTTCTGTGGTTTGAGTTGTTGCTATTTTTGCCATTCTTGTAAGTTATTATACTTCCAGACAAGTATTTTGGTACTGGAAAGTGCACATTTTACAGAAATCAGACTGTGTAAGTAGATCTACAAACTGATTGGATGCCAGACCAACTCTATGAAGTGCCCCAAGACAGAAGCTCAAATACATGGAGACCCAGAGTGACACTACTAAAGAGTTCCAATCAAAACATTTAACTGAATGTGGTTCCATAGTTTCTGAACTGAGTGCTTTGTGTAGGCTTCAAAAGGACTTTGTTCTGTGTACATTCTGCTGAAAATGTGGTATTGAAATGGTACACCCTGAAGGCAGTAAAGGTGTGGCCAGTAAGCTTCAAATGTTTTGTGACTTCTATGGAGTAACTAAAACTGGATACTCTCCTGGATTGTCCAAAGAAGAGTTTATAATATAATAGAGTATGGAATAAGGTGTATTGGGAAAAGAAGAAGAGCTGCTATTGTGGATTTGCCACTACCTCCAAGATTTGGTGAACTATACACAGTTCCTTCTTGACAGCCTCAGTGAAGTAAGTGCTGTGTCTGTGATGAAAACAGTGGAAGGTACTGTGGTGTGCAATGAAGGTGACAGCCACACAGAACCTCAACACAAATCCTGACCTTATCATCCTATCGGTAGACAAAGGTTCTATCACTGTTGTTATGAATAGCACTGACTGCCTGGCAGAAGGCCTCTACCAGTTGTCTGATACCTCAACCTATAAACTCTGCCACAGTGATCCCACCCCAGAAGTCCAACATAACCTCCAATCCCTCCTTCAAGCCCTAGGAACTTCCCAGAACCTCTTCCCTGAATCCATCTCCTCCTCACACCTGTGATATCCTGCACTCCCACATTCTACATGCTCGTCAAACTCCACAAACACTGCAATCCTGGATGCCTCATTGTAGCTGGTTACTGTGCTTCCACTGAAAGACTTTCTGCCCTCATTGACCAAAACCTCCACAATGAATTGCCTGAATCTAGCCTCTCACATCAGCCATTCCTTCAATGACTCTCCACCAACTCCACTCCTTTATCTTCTGGATCGTTTATTCGTCACTGTTGATGACACTTTTTTGTACATCAATATCCCTCATGCCCTTAGTCTTGCTGCCATTGAACAATAACTCTTCCAACATCCTTCAGACTGCAAACCCACTACCTCATTCACCACCCACCTTACTAAATACATCCTAACACACAACTTTTTCTCCTTTGAAGTGAAGGTGTACAAAGAAACTGGCGGCATAGCCATGGGCACCCACATGGCACCCTCCTATGCCAACCTGTTTATGGGCCATCTAGAGGAAACACTCCAAGCATCCAAAAATCCCAAACTCCTGGTCTGGTTCACGTTCACTGATAGTATCTTCATGATATGGACTCATGGCCAGACATCCTGTCCTCATTCCCTCACAATCTCAACACCTTTTCTCTCATCCGCTTCATTTGCTCCTCCTCAACACAATGTGCCAGGGGCATTGACTCCTCCTCTCGATGGCTCCATCCACACTTCAGCCCACACTAAACACACCAACCACCAACAGTACCTATATTTCAACAGATTTCCTCCCTTCCACACAGAAAATCCCTCCTACACAGCCTGGGCATCTCGGGATGGCTCCCTTGCCCAGTACACTGAAGGTCTCACAAAGGCCTCTACAGACTGACACTACCTCCCAGATCCAATCCGTTAACACATTTCACATGCCATAGGCCTGCAAACCCCCACTCCTTCCACCAACCCCAAAAACCAGCCACAAAGGAGTGTACCTTTCATCACTCAGTACCATCTCGGACTGGAACAACTGAACCACATCCTTTGTCAGGGCTTTGATTATCGATCATCATGCCATGAAATGAGGGTCATTTACCCAAGATCCTTTCTCCCCTCCTAAAGTGATGTTCCATCACCCACCCAACCTCCACAACATTCTAGTCCATCCCTGTGCCATTCCCAATCCCTTGGCACAGGAATCATATCTCTTTGGAAGACCTGCCGAATCTGCCCACAAAGCACTCTTTATTCAAGTCCTGTCATGGGCTCATGCCACCCCATCAGACATCCAGCCACTACCTCTGTGCAATCATTCTTCAGCTTTTTAAATTGGCATGGTTACCAAACATCTGACCAACAGCATCAACTGCCACTGCCAAACTATGGGCAAGAGCAAAGTAAACAGCCCTGTGACTCAACATGTACCTGAACAAAATGTGCTTGATTTCAATGGCTGCTTCACAACCTAGGCCACCTGGATTTTCCCTTCCCCCAACAGCTTTTCTGAACTGTGCAGATGGAAGTTATTCTCAAAACACATTCTCCGCTCCTGAAATCACCCCGTCCTCAATCTACGGTAACTGACCATCCTCACACTTTCCACTCACTGTGCACTGCTCTCTGCCAGCGCAACTGGCCTTTTGCTCTTCTCTGCTCCTCTCCTTTCCATCCCCCCTCCTCTTCCTCCCTCACAGCCTCCTGACACTGAACATGTCAGCCCTGTCCCGCCACCTCTAGTCATGGCATGCTCCACCAGGTCACACCAATTCCTCTTCCCGTGCCCGTACCCTGCCATCCCTCTCCCTTCCCCCAAACACGCCCGTACCCTGCCATCCCTCTCCCTTCCCCCAAACACTGGATTGTTGCTCCCTTTCAACATGTTTCTGTTGTTGTTTGGCTGGAACGGACAGACGTAGCGGTCATGTGTGTGTGCGGTGTCCTTGCTCGTGTGAATGTGCATGCATTTCTCTTTTCTGAAGAAGGCTTTGGCCAAAAGCCTGTATGTAACAATCTTTTCATTGTGTCTGTCTGCAAATCAATGTGTCATCTTTATAACGAGTAGCAATCTATCCTCCTCCTAATAGTGAAGGTGCCACTGATATAGCTGCAATCTTTGATGGGACATGGCACAAGTGTGGACACCTATCATTGAATGGCACTGTCGCAGCAAAATCCCTAGAAAATGTAAAGGTGAGGGGCATTGAATGTTTGGCAAGATTCTTCCATGGTTGCAAAGGAAGCAATTCGTATTCTGAATTTTTCTGGGTACAGTGGTAGAATGGAACCAGAATGAGTTCTCAGAAACTTTTGATGGTCAAAAGAGAATTATGTTACACAAGCTGTGACATGGTTGCGAATAAAACATGACCCGCATATAGAACAAATTTCCTTTACTTTACGTCTATTGTCACAAATTGTTTTTGTCATCAGACTACCGTTTCAGTCTATAATGACCATCTACTGTTCTGTTTTACACAAACATGTCATAACGTACTGCAGCCATAACGGTTTTGTCAAATGTTAAATGCAAAATCAGCACCAGCATCGCCAAATATATATAAATAACAGAATCATCTTGTCAGCAGCACTACTGTTCTATGGCAGTACCATTGACGTAAAGTACAGGAAATTTACAGAATTATGTTATAACGTTATGTAAAGGACCTTGGAGGAGGAGACTTGAAATGGTTTCCAAATGTGTTCGAAAATATGTCTAATAAAAATGCACTAAAAATTTAAAAGCCAGAGAATATTGCACATGTGCAAAAGAGACTGGAAAGTCATTTACATAAACTTATAAAGAATATGAAGGGTAAAAGTTCAGTGATGGCAGTCTCACTCAGGAAGAGGTGAGGAAGCAGCAGTTATATTATGGTTCAGTCATGAAAAGGAATAAATGTGATACAGAAGCCATGAGGATAGTAGTTTAGGCTATCTTCTTCCATAATGCTTCTACAGATGACAATCCACAGCTCGGACTTTGTGACAATAATGTAGATTCATGATGTCGATACAGGAAAGCACTTGCAACTGGAGAAGTTTATGTTCACCATCACTCCCAACCAGTTGCAATGCTAGAAGCAATTAATCCGAAATAACTGATCTAAATGACAGTGCTTACACAAGAAGATGCAAAATGTGAATGAATTTTCCAAACATTTGATATGGGAATGCCTGCCGAAAGCAGTGTTTGTTGGATTCAAAACTATAAGATTATCTGATGCCATAATTTGTTTTGGGGACACGACAGTTAGCAGGTGTGAAGTTCTAGAGACCGGCTCCTTGGTAGCCTCTATAGATTAACAGTAAAGGCAGAATGAGTTGTGCTCTTTGTATGTATCTCATGTGTTGCATGTCAAGCAACATCTAGTTACAAAGAACCATTTCAACTGTGCAATGAGCAAAACAAATAATATCCTTGATGTAGCTTATCAGAAGGAAACTATAGTACAAGTACTATCCATCAACAAGTAGTTTATAGTTCCACCACTCTTCCCTTAAACCCCTGTCAAATTTTCACTGTAGTTCTAAATTAAGTTTCTAGATGAGTCTTGCAATTTTTCAGTTACTATTTGCATAAAACCAATTGCAGCTCCTGACCATACTGTCAAGGCTTTGATAATGTTTCGTTCATTTTCCTAATTTGTCAAACATCGTAAAATTCATTTATGTATGCACATCTATTACTAGTGAAGATATTCGTATTAAATTGATTTTTTCTTTTTTTTTTTTTAGCATTCAGATTTTTGTAAAAGACTTTCAATTCATATGATTATCTCATTAGATACTCCATAAATGTAAGACATACATATCGAAAGATTGCACAGAATGGAATCAGAGATCTAAAAGTCAAGAAATGTATTATCCAGCTGACTACTGTTAACTAGTTTTCTGGACATCACAAAAGAAAATAGTGAATTGGATATCGCACAATTGTTACTTCCAAAAGGGGCACTCAGTAAAAAATGCAGATCCCTATTTTTCAAGGTAGTCTCCAGTCAATGTGGTGGCCTTATAAGCCACCTTACTGGGAGGTACCAGTCAACTGTTCGAGATTGCAGTCAACGTCGTGCTGCACCAATAACCTCCCCGTCATCCACGTATTGCTTCCCGTAGAGCGCATCCTCCATCGGGCCAAACAGATGGAAGTTGGAACATGCAAGATGCAGGCTATAGGGTGGACGAAGAAGAACACTCCAACAGAGATCTGTGAGCTACTCTTGGATGCGCAGAGTGTACGAGGCCTCGCATTGTCACGGAGAAGCAGAAATTTGTTTGCATTTTGGTACCAATGAACATCCTGAAGTCATTTCTTTAATTTCCTGAAAATAGCACAATAAACTTCAGAGGTGATCATTACACCATGAGGGAGGACATCAAACAGAATAGTCCCTTTAGAATCCCAGAAGACCAGCGGCATGACTATATTGGCTAGGATGCGGCTTTGAAATTTTTCTTCTGAGGGCGCCACTCCATGTTTCTGGTTTGAACTGATGAACCGATGTTTCATTGCCTTTGACAATATTAGACAAAAGAATGTCATGAGTAGCCTCTTAATGTGCAGGCAATTTTGCACAGATGGTCTTTCGTTGTTCTTATTATGGTCTTCCATTAGGCAGTGAGGAACCCAGCAGTACTCCAACTGTTGGACGAGTGTGTCAGTATTACCAACAGAGATGCCCAGTTGAGCAGCAAGATATTTATTTGTGATCTATCGATCACTGCGAATGGTAGTGTCCGTGTCCGTACGTTCCAATATTGTGGGAGTCACAGCTGTCTGCAGGTGGCCGGCACGCGGAAGATCAGATAGGTATATGTGACCTCATCGCAATGACGACAAGATGCCTCACCCAATGATTCACCGTGCTTCTGTCCACTGCCAAGTCTCCACAGACATTCTGCAAGTGCCTACGAATATCTGTGATGCTCTGATTTTCCGCCAAAAGAAACTCAGCGATAGCTCTCTGCTTCGAACACACCTCCATTACAGATGCCATTTTGGGGGCTATGTATAGCGCCACTACCTATCAGATCTTCATGAAACTATAGAGGCTCACACGGGAATATTCCACAATATCCCACAACAAAACCCGCATTTACTTATTAAACACCCCCTGCAGCTGTATATTTCTGTGGCTCAGTCCATCCGGCACTCTCATTTAGAGAAGATCTCCAAATCAGAGCAAAGAGAGAGACTGCTGTTTGCCCTAACTGCACTAAACAGAGACTAGAATGAAATCAGCTTCACTATATGTTTCAACTTGGCGGTAGTAGGAATCCCTGTCACGAAACAGGCCCATCCGTGCTGGCATTGATAACACAGCCGCAGTGTTCTCAACATTAGTGTGGATGGGTCTGCTCCACATAAGGAATTCCTAGTATCACCAAGGAATGTAGATCTGATGATGATACTTATTTTATACTTATGATACTTATGATACTTATTTTATGCAATACGTGCGTACATTTTAAACACTATTTATTCTAAAGATTCTGTACCTGGAGTGTTTGTTGTACTTGCTGATCTGGCAGGTGTAGTTAGAGGTGGAGACATGACGCTGTTTTCACCACACTCCTGATTGTTGACTAACTGTTTATGTGATAATTCAGAAGAATCTGGAAAACAGAAAAAAAAACTGGTCACGATGGAGTATAGCAATCACAATGTTGCTATCAGCAGTAAATGAGTATTATAATTATTCAGCAAACACAGTTGCAGTCACGTGTAAGTTATTGCTTTTTATTTGTAGATGACGGGTTTGGATTTTACTGTAAATATCATCATCAGATCTACATTCCTTGGTGATACTAGGAATTCCTTATGTGGAGCAGACCCATCCACACTAATGTTGAGAACACTGCGGCTGTGTTATCAATGCCAGCACGGATGGGCCTGTTTCGTGACAGGGATTCCTACTACCGCCAAGGAAAATAGATCTGATGATGATATCTGCACAAGATCGAAACTGATCATCTACAAATGCAAAGTAACAACTTATACACAGCCACAACTGTGTTTACTAAATAATTAAACACTTTTAGTTCACTTTTTCCTGGGGCAAGGTTCCAAAAAAATTACATTATATGATTAAACAGCATCTTGCTAAAACTTCCTTTAAGAATGTGTTAAAAATTTACGTATTAATATTCTGAATTAGGATAAATTGCTATTCACACATAGCGGAGGCAATTAGCAGCAGACATGCACATTTAAAGGTAGACTATGCTATAGACACAGAATAATGGGAATGTTTGAAATGAGTAGTGGCAGCCATTGGCAGGTGGTAGCACTGTGGGTTCGTGACAGTTACAAATAAACAGGCCGCCATTTCAGTAATCATGGATCAGTGAAACGGACAACAGCTTGTGGTAGCCATAAAAATGTTTTATGAAAACAATGACAGTTTGGTAGCGGCACAGAGGGAGTTTCGACATTTTTATAGTCTAGGACATCATGGTGCCGTTCTGTCGAAATATGCGATAAAATGTTGGATTAGTAACTTTGAAGAGACTGGATCTGCCCTCAAGAAAAGCCAACAGGACGACACCAAGAAGTGTGCATTCTGCAGCAAACAGTGATGTACACGATTCTGTCTTACGGAGCCCACAGCGTTCAATTCGTAAGTAAGCAGCAGTGGTTGGAATATCCCGGGAGTGTGTTCGCAGAATTCTTCATACTGATTTAAAATTTCATCCGTACAAACTACAGGTGGTGCAACAATTGTAGGACAACGATTACTGGTTACGATTAGGGTTCTGTCAACAAATGATAACAAAAATAAACAATGACAATGAATTTCTAAACAAGTTGTGGATGTTAGATGAGGCACATTTTCATCTCACAGGTTATGAGAAAAAACAGAACTATCGTTACTGGGTAAACACAAATCCTAATGACATTCATAAGCGCCCTTGACATGCTACTAAAGTGGCAATATAGCGTGGTATTTCAACACATGAGATTATCGGGCTGTATTTTTTCGCAAATGAACAGGGAAACACAATAACTGTCAATGCTGATTGTTACGTGGAGACGTTACTGTTATATCCGCACTATAACACAACAAATATTCTGTGATAACCAAATTTATTTGACCTTCTGTCACTCAAAACAAAACTTAAGTTCGACTACACAACACTTCGCTGGCTGTAGCGCCAAGGACAAATCAGAGCCACTAGTAGAGAATACAAGTCCAAACCACTGCCAACCAGTCGATACCAATGCGTCACAAGTTTCCAGCCAGGGAGGCCACAGTACGGTTCGGTCGTCGTGAATTCAGCAGCCGGGTAGTAACACAGTCATTGGCGAAGATTGAACTGGTTAAACAGGCTCAAGGAGCTCGCTTAAATCCGCAGGTCCGGCCAATCAGAGTGTTGGTAGATGGCGCCCTTATGCGGTTGCTCACTCTGGTGGCAAGGGCAGTGCCGCCAGGGTAATCCGTATCGATAGTGGTGTGTACGCTGCCGCTAACCCCGCGACGACGCGTTCACTTGCGCCAGTTGTTGACATCGTGTGCGGCGCCGGCAGTACTCGCTGTGTGCCGCGCGTGTTGTAGCACGCCGCGCCGAGTTGGCGGCTGCTACGCGGCGGCCGATACGACAGTTACGAACTTTCATTACACCTGCATTGAACAACTTCCAAATGTACAAGAAGCCTGGTTTCAACAGGATGGAGCGACATCACACACTGCATGGCAATCAATGGCATATGTGCAAGAATTGTTTGGCAACCGTGTGATCTCACAATTCAGTAACATTCCCTGGCCCCCTAGATTGCCAGATTTATCCGTTTGTGATTTTTTTCTTGTGGGGCTACCTCAAGAGCAAAGTCTACACAACTTGACAAAGAACCCTGGATGAGTTCAAACAGAGAATTTGGGATGCAATTCACAGTATCCCAGCTACGATGTTGCAGTGGTCAATGAGGAATCTCAACAGCAGATTCCATGAAAGTATTCGTACAGGAGGACACCATCTAAAGGAAGTAATTTTTAAAAAATGATAAATGCCATCAACGTTTCATAAATGGCGAAGTTGTAAGGTTTCAATTCCTATGAATGCAATTTCTTTTCTTCATCATTTCTAGTTTCATTAGATTGTGGAAATGTTCCCATTTTTATTTGTCACCCTGAACATGGTAAATGTCGTTCCAGGCACTGAGGTCCTCTGAAGAAGGACTTTGAAAACTTATTCTACTATTAAATGTGCCTTTCCACCACACATTTTCCACTATTTAAAGTTTACTTATTGGCACACAAGGTAGCAATAACAACATTGCTGTAGTTAAGACAAATCAATCTCTAACATATATAACCGTGGGTTACAAAACAAAACAAATAACGAATTGTGTTAATCACCCTGCACATATTTGCAGACACTAATATTTCAAGTGTCCTATAGTTCCAATCCTCAATTTAAGTTTTCATCAAATTCTATTCTTACTGTTGTTATATTTGCACCTGCACAAAATTCTGGGAATGTACATGAAGGATGTCCTTCCATAGTCAATAACCAGGAAAATGTTGTGGTTCACTATAGTACAACAATGGCTCAGCAGATTAGATATTCCACTTTATAGTGATGATCTGAAATAAATGTAAACTCAAAACACAGTTTCTTGAACGACACTGAAAAGAAATTTAGTTTTCCAGGGAGCAAAAAACAGTTTCTCATTATTAATACAGATAAATCAAATGACACTAACTTCAAAAACTACTAGTTGTTTCTCCCTCTTGAGAGAGGCACAAAATGACATAATTAGGAGGGCATGGGATGGAGTGATGGTGTAGACAAACTGACTCACAAAGAGTACATCCATGCAATGGCTACACATACCCATTATCTATCAGTCCGCACACTACACACTTGTCTTTCCAATCACACACAGTTCTTCTACTCTCATTTTAAACAGAACAAAGAATTATAATTCATTTTCAAATACAATATCTGTAGAAACAGCTTTTAGAAAAAGAAATGGAATGGAGATAATTCACAATTTACCTTTCCACAGAATCACTGAATCACTTTATAGTTTTATAATATATATATATATATATATAAATCAGAAAAATTACATTCTTGCATTAATATTCCCAATAAAATACCACTCCCTAATATACAGAAGGATTTTTACACAAGTTTCTTCATGAAACTGCAACCATTTATAAGTAAATAACGGTAATTTCAGCAAATAAATATATTTTATTTTCAAACATGACATCACTGCCGATCATCAGTTACAATAGGATAGTTTCGTTTTACCCAGACATGTTTCAGCACTTTTTGTGCTATCTTCAGTGGGTTATTTCATTTTCTTTTTTGTTACATATTAACATTTAGAGAAACGCTTGGTACAAAATATCTACAATTGTGAAATAATATAGATCATTTGTTTACAGTTCCTCCTCAGCTACTACTTCTCTTGGTATATTGGCATTGAATTCAGGTGTGTTTAGTTTTTCTTGTTGCTTTATGATGTGTTCAGTGTCTATTATGATATTTTCTATTGTCTTGTGGGGTACCATTGTGTTTATGTTGGGTTTGGGACCGTATTCAAGTAGGCTGCTTTGTTTTTCAGATAATTTCCTGCCTGTTAGATTAATCAATCTTTTGTGAAAGGGGTGTTTGTTGTATTGGTGATGGGGTGATGGGACTGGGGGGTGCTTGTGTGGTTTATCATACATCCCAACAGATGAAACCATCAACATCATGGAAAGGAACCTCCAATTACAAGGATACATACCCACAACAAACACACAAGAAATATCAGCCATCCTCAAGCTCATCGCAGAGCAAAACAACTTCACATTCAACAACAAATTTTACTCTCAACCAGATAGACTACCCATGGGATCCCCAGTGGCCTTCTAGCTGACATTTTCCTCAATCAGATAGAAAAACATATCTTTTGGCAAAATAGTAATACTTAACAGTACAAAATAAGATACTGCTACAGATATGTAGATGATATAATTTGCTTAATACATGAACCACAGCCTCACATAAAAGAACTTCATGACAACATAAACTCCATCCACCCAGAAAGACAGTTCACCATTGAAACACAGACAGACAGAAAACTTAATTTCTTAGATCTCACCATACACAAGAGAAACTACAAACATGAATTCACAATCTACAGTAAATCTATGATCACCAGCACCATTATACACAACCAACCCAATCACTCCATAACTCACAAAGAGGCTAGCTTCAGATACTTACTACACAATCTGCACAAAACACCCATGAACAAACATGATTATACACAAGAACTGAGCACAAGAAAACAAATTGCATAGGAGGATGGATATGATGCAAAGAGAGTAAACCACAAAATACAAAAACAAGCAACACACAGCCATGAAATCCAAAAACAAAAACAAACACAACACAACACAACAACAACAAATCAGCAGACAGTAAGCAACAAATGGCACATAATGACTTACAACAGCAAAGTCACACACAGGGTGGGTAATATACTATAGAAACAAGGACTCGACATAGCATAGAGAACCAACAGCACAATACAAAGCAAACTTGGAAGAAATACCACCAACACTGACAAATAGAGCCAGTCTGGTATATACCACCTTACTTGCAACTGCTGTCAATCTGTATATGTGCGCCAAACATGCAGGAATTTCAGAACCCGGTATACAGAAAATCTCAGAGCACTGAAAAGCAATGCTCACACTCAACATTCGCCGATCACCTGATAGCACACAAGCACCACCCAACAAACATTGAAACTGACTTACAGTAGTAGCAGCTTATACCAAAGGTTAATGATAGAAGAAAACTAATGAATACACATCACTGTGCAATAAATCCCTGTTTGTCACAATTGAAGAACTACACAAATAACACCTATACCAAAACTACCCATAAAAAAATAAAAGAAGCCACCCATCCTCTCTCTCTCTCTTTCTCTCTCTCTCTCTCTCTCTCTCTCTCTGTGCCCCAGTTCTGAAACACACACACACACAAACACACACACACACACACACACACACACACACACACACCAAACAACACAAATGCCAAATACATTTCAAACTTGAGCGTCTCACACAGACAAACATGCCACAAAACAAATTAATACTAAACAGCTACCACAACACGTAATAGCAGCAAAAATTCGTCCCATGTTTGAAAATTCGTAGAAATTGCATTGTTGAACGACCATAAGTCACAGAAATCAGCAATTCACCACGCCGAAACATATGAGAAAACAATACAGCATCAAAGCCGTCAGTTACACACAAAAAAGTGGTATGTATTCATTTCCATTCGTAAATGCATAATAAACAGAAAAATAAAAATTATGTTTTGCTATTTGCAGATGACAAGTTGTAAGTTGTGTAGCAGACTAAGCTACCAATATAAATACCCAGTACCTTCATGTAAGTTATATAAACTAATGCATACGTCCACGCTTTTGCCAATTAAGTTATAACTAGAACTTTAGACATGATGTAATAAACAACATACAGTGCATCAGGTCATTAATACATATCTCAACTGTGAACTGTAAACAAATGACGTAAAATATTTCATAGCAATTATTCATTCACAATTGTAAATATTTTGTACAAAAATTTCTCTAAATGTTAATACGTAACAACAATTTTAGAGTAAGAAAATAAAATAACCCACTGAAAATAGCACAAAAAGTGGTGAAACATGTCTGTTTTCATAGCAAGCATGTGCATAAGAAGAATCGCAACACCACAAGATGATTACTTCTATTACAGTGTTATGTTACTGATTTAATTCAACCTCCATACACAATGTTTATGAAATGTGTCGTCATAGAATAAATATGTTACATGAAATACAATTCCAGTTTTCTGTTTAGATGTCTCAAATTTTGTGGACCTCTATCAGCTCCTAATTACAAAAGTTGTTTCATGAAACTTGGTCATATATGTTTGAAGGATTGTACTAACTTATATACAAGGTCACTTCTGTGTTACAGTAGAGGCTCTTCCGGCAGTGACTGAGCTCACTAGTAAAACTGTGGCTCATATCAGCATGAATTACATCTGGCACCTGGGTTCAGAGGCCATTCTCGGTTCCTACAGGTGACTGGCTACTTTGGTGAAGATAGGTAGCCTCGTCCACATAGTGCTGCATCATTCCTAGAATCGAATGTGCGGTCCTCTGGTTTGGAGCGGGGTGGAAAGCTTAGACCAAAGGTTCATATGACTTTGTGACAACCTTGGAAAAAGATTTCTCGAACTCTGCTACTGAGTGAATAGTTGGTTTTTTAGGATATAGAAGATCTGATAAGACACCTTAAGATATCAGACAGGGAAGAATATTATTCCCATTAATTAGAGCACACTTGTCATGGCAGATTAAAGGAATAAAATGTTAATTTAGTATTAGTTAACAACAGGAGCCTCTATGGAACTGTCTACAGAGTACTATGGACAGAAAGCTGCCTGAAACAATATGTTGAAAGCAATGAAATTCTTTATTTCCATTGGAATGTCCGAGAGGAATTCCGTAAGTCATGGCAACTATGGTATATCTTGGGATAATGTGACAACATAAAAATTCCGCAACTTGCACTGCACCGCTACGGCAGGGTGCATCTGCATGCCAACAAAAAAATTGAATTCCAGTACAGGAGGTCATAGTAAGGGTTGAAAATACACACACACACACACACACACACACACACACACACACACACACACACACACTTGGACTCTGTGTAAATTTATTGTGCACAGGTACAAATGGAACAAAAATGAATCAAAATCAACTACTGTGCTTGAAAGTAGTCTCCCCACGCATAAACACAGCAATGCCAATAAGGGGGAAGGTGCTGAATGCCATTGGTGTTGCCATCAATGTGTGTCACCAACACACCATGAGGACATTCGCCCTTCCCATGCAACCATTTCCTCAGTTGTGAAATGAGGTCAAAGTCGCATGAACTGAGTTCTTGTGAGCAGGGAGGGTGGGGGAGGATCCATCTTGTAGCATCGGCAACCTTACACTGAATGTTTTAATTGATAGTAGAGAGCCACAATTGTATGTGGTCACAATCTGCCTGTTTATTTTGGTAACTTATGCTGCGGGCTTTTGAACTTATTTACTGTGATTACAGTGATGCCACACATTTGCACTATATACTTACGGGATATCCCTCGTATACTGCAGAGAGAGATTGAACACTGGTGGCAGAGGTGTGCTTACAGAAGTGAAAACTACAGTTCCATGAACTAGTGTTGAACAGAAGGCCATTCGTACCTCCCTTGTAACTGTGACTTCAACTGTATAAAGCTGACGAATTGAAAACAAGGCAATGTCTACACACCAAATCAGAGGGTTACAATAATCCAGGAAAGTGCAAATACTAATATCAGCATCACTGACACTGAGCAATACATGACCAGAGATTACAAAAGCTTCTTCTCCAGTTTGATAGAACCTGTTACTCTGACAATCAAGGGAAGCTGAAAGACATACGGAATCACTGAGTGCCATGAGAGCAATGTGACTGTAAACACTATTGCAAGTAGTCTGGTTAGTGATCATCCATTTGAGATCCAACAAAAATGTATTCTTAATTGGTTTCTTAAAAAAGATTATGATGATGATATACCACCAAAAGCTCCAAAGATAAAGGGCACTGCGAAACATGGCATCCATTAAGCACCATCATCACTGATACTTTGAAGAACCGATACAGAAATATGGATTGCAAAAGGAGAAACATTCTGATTCAGAAGGTGAAGTCTGAGAGACAGATTAAAAGTGCAAATGTATTAGTCACACTACTAAAGACATATCCAAGTCAAAATAAATACTGTTTCTATCTTGCTAACTTGCTTTGGGGTCTCTTATTGTGAAATTGCACAATTTAGAATACAGTGACTTCCAAAATGGCAAATATAATTTTTAACAATATTTCATACTTAAACCGATATAAAGCAAGGTTAAACATAAGTATAATAGTTAGCTGCACACAAAAAATCCATATAATAAACTAAATAGTTTCAGATGTGTCAAATAACTGATTTTCTCAGAAGTCAAGTTGGTGGACTTGTGCTGTTATGGAAGTCATGGCTTCAACTGTTCTAAATGCCTTACCTGAAAATCTGAGCAGCTACTTAGAGAAACAACTCGTGAAAATAACATTACATCTACCAGTGTCCAACAACCCTGAACTTCTCAGCTCCGTTAGCATAAACCAGGGAATCCCTGATCGTAAGGCCATTATAGTATCACGGAATACAGCCGTAAATAGGAATATAAAGAAAGAAGGCAAAAGGATAGATTGCTACTGGTACACACCACAAAGATTACGAGTTGAGTTGCATACACACTATCACATAAGCAAGCACATATGACCAGCATCTCTGGCAGCTCGGACCAGAATGCAACTGTCACCCTGAGTGGCAATGTGAAGTGGGGCAGAGAAGTGGCAAGGATAGCAGGATACAGGTGGGGGTGGAGAGAAGAGTGATGGATCCTACAGGGACTAGACGGAGGCATGAGAAGACTGTCAGGTGCAGTGCTGGGAGGCAGGGAGCTGGGAGGAGGCAGAAAAGGAAAGGAACGGGGAAGGGGAACTACAGGCAGTTGCATTGGCAGAGGGCCAACTTCCATCTGAGCAGTTCAAAAAAGCTGGTGGTGACGGAGAGAGAGGAGCCAGATGGCCAGTGAAATCAAGCATGTTATGTTCAGCTCCATATTGTGCCACAGGGTGATCAACCATGTTCTTGGCCACAATTGGCAAGCGTCCATTCATCCAGCTGGAATGCTGGTTGGTTATCACACCAATGTAAAACGCTGTGCAAGGATTGCTATTATATGATGCAGCTGCTTTCTCAGGTGTCCCGGCCACTGATGGGGTAGGATGTGCCTGTGACAGCACTGGAATAGGAAGTGGATGGATTGGGCAGGTCTTATGCCCGGCTCTTTCACAGGGATATGATACCTGAGGTGGAGGATGGGGGACTGGGATTAGGAGTGGCATAGGGATAGACTAAGGTAATGTGGAGGTTGGTGATTGATGGAAAACCACTTTAGGAGGGATGGGAATGATCTTGGGTAGACTGACCCTCATTTCAGAGCATGCCGACTGGTAACCAAAGGTCTGACGAAGGTTGTAGTTCAACTATTCCAGTCCAGATTGGTACGGGGGTGAAAGGGGCACTCCTTTGTAGCTAGATCTTAGGGGAGATTGGAGGACAGTGAGTGTTTGGGGAAAAGTTGACAGACTAGGTCTGGCAATAGTGCCTGTCTTTGAAGGCCTTCGTAAGACCTTCAGCTCTGCTGCAATCACTGCACAGATTTGTATATTGGTAAGATGACTAACCAGCTGTCTACCAGGATGAACATCCACTGGCAAACTTTGGCCAAGAGCATGGTTGACCACCCTGTGGCACAACATACAGCTGAACATAACATGCTTGATTTCAATGGCTGTTTCACAATCTGGGCCACTTGGATGCCCCCTTCCACCAGCAGCCTTTCTGAACTGTGCAGATAAGAGTTATCCTTAAAACACATTCTCCACTTACAAAATTATCCCAGCCTCACTCTGTGGTAACCTGTTGTCCACACACCCTAGACCCAACATTTTCTGTCCCGTCTGTCCAATCACCTCATCCCTATTCAAGCTCCCTCACCCTCTGCCAATGCCAATGCAACCGCCTGTCTTGCCCTTCCCTGCTCCTCTCCTTTTCCACTCCCCCCCACCCCCTTCTCCCAACGTCCCCACAGCCTCCAAATACTGCACCAGGCAGTCTTCTCGTGTCTCTATCTAGTCCCTGCAAACTATGCCAAACAGTGCTGCACCCTACAAACTCTCCCTCTCCTCTGTCCCACACCTGACTGTCACTCAATGTGACAGTCGCTCTTCTCCACCCCCCTCCCCCCACCTGTACTCTACTTTCCATCCCCCTTCCCTGCCCCACTCCAGATTTCCACTCTATGTTGACAGTCGCTTTGGTCAAAAACTAAATGCGTAACTATTATTTCATTGTGCCTGTCTACTACTCAAAGGGTAATCTATATGGTGATTAGCAATCTATCCAGATATTCCAACGTGGGGTTTTCACTGTTTGAAGAAATGTAGGAAGATATTTCCACTCAGCAAGAGTGACAAGGTACAGATTTCACATTACCTGAGCGGTCAACGTGAAAATTACATCCTCAGCAATGACAATGTTAAGCACTAATGGACAAAAATGAAGAGTATTGTACAATATGCTTTCAATAGATATGTGCCAAGCAAAGTTGTGAGGGATGGGAACGACCCATCATAGTTCAACATCAGTGTTAGAAAGCTACCATGAAAGAAAGCCACAATTCGAATTTAAATGTAACCAAAGTCTCACAGCCAAACAAAAACTAAACAAAGTAGAAAATCGTAAGGAGTTTTATTCTTACGTTAAATCAGAAAAGGGAGCAAAGCCATATGTCCTGACACATAGTGACCATACTGGCATCAAAAGCGCGCGCGCACACACACACACACACACACACACACACACACAGAGAGAGAGAGAGCGAGAGCGGGGGGGGGGATTTCAAAAACACTGAATCTTTTTGCAAAACTTGTTTCTCCGAGGAATGTCATACTGTTGTTCCTCCTTTCAACAATCACATATGTCAAAATGACACAATATCGAAATAACTGAGCACCGTATAGAAAAGCAACTGAAATTGCACAGTAGATGAAAGGGTACTGAACCTGATGAGATACCAGATCTCTTCTAGACAGAGTACACAAAAGATCTTGCTCGTCTTCTACCAGTCATGTGCGTTAGACCAGGAGAAAAGAAGTGTTTCTAATGACTGGAAGAAAGAGTGCATTATTTCCATTTTCCAGATAGGTCATTGAAAAGACACACAAAACTATAGGGCTATACATCTCATGTCCCCCCCCCCCCCCCCCCCCCCGCCTCCTTTGAGCCATGGACCTTGCCATTGGTGGGAAGGCTTGCGTGCCTCAGTGATACAGATAGGCGTACCGTACGTGCAACCACAATGGAAGGGTATCTGTTGAGAGGCCAGACAAATATGTGGTTCCTGAAGAGGGGCTGCAGCCTTTTCAGATTTTGCAGGGAAACAGTGTGGATGATTGACTGATCTGGCCTTTAACCAAAACGGCCTTGCTGTGATGGTACTGCGAATGGCTGAAAGCAAGGGGAAACTACAGCAGTAATTTTTCCCGAGGGCATGCAACTTTACTATATGGTTAAATGATGATGGCATCCTCTTGGGTAAAATATACTGGAGGTAAAATAGTCCCCCATTTGGATATCCGGGTGGGGACTACTCAGGACGACGCCATTATCAGGAGAAAGAAAACTGGCTTTCTATAGATCGAAGCTTGGAATGTCAGACTGCTAAATCGGGTAGGTAGGTTAGAAAATTTAAAACGGAAAGTGGATATGTTAAAGTTAGATATAGTGGGAATTTGTGAAGTTCGATGACAGGAGGAACAAGACTTCTGGTCAGGTGAATACAGGATAGTAAATATAAAATCAAATAGGAGTAATGGAGGAGTAGATTTTATAATGAATAAAAAAATAGGAGCATGGGAAAGCTACTATGAACAGCATGGTGAACACAGCATTGCAGCCATGATAAGCACGAAGCCCACACCTACCACAGTAGTACAAGTTTATATGCCAACTAGATCCGCAGATGATGAAGAGATTGAAGAAATGTATGATGAGATAAAAGAAATTATTCAGATAGTGAAGGGAGACGAATATTTAATAGCCATGGGGGACTGGAATTCGGACAGTAGGAAAAGAAAGAGAAGGAAAAGTAGTAGATGAATATGGACTCGGGGTATGGAATGAAAAGGGAGCCGCCTGGTAGAATTTGGCTCACAGCATAACTTAATTACAGCGAACACTTGGTTTAAGAATCACGAAAGAAGGTTGTATATGTGGAAGAGGCCTGGAGACACTGGAAGGTTTCAGATAGATTATATAATGGTGAGACAGAGACTTAGGAACCAGGTTTTAGGTTTTAAGAGATTTCCAGAGGCAGTTGTGGACTCTGACCACAATCTAGTGGTTATGAACTGTAGATTAAAACTGAAGAAACTGCAAAAAGGTGGGAATTTAAGGAGATGGGGATGAATAAACTGAAAGAATCAGAGGATGTTGAGAGTTTCAGAGAAAGCATTGCGGAATGACTGTTAAGAACGGGGGAAAGAAATACAGGAGGAGGAGAATGGGTAGATTTGAGAGATGTAATAGTGACAGCAGCTTCAAGTGTGGTTAGCTGTTGAAGTTCCAAGTGCGTACTTTTCTAGAAGAGTCAATCAATAAATTGTTTTCTCCTAGGTATATCTGGTATATCTCACAAGAAGATCATGAAGGTGAAATCAGAGAGATTCGAGCTTACACAGAGGATTACCAGCAATCATTCTTCCCACAAACTATACATGACTGGAATGTACCCTCCAAGGCACCTTCTAAGGAGGTTTATGTAGTAATTCACCGATTACTGTTTTTTGACTCTGGGAATCTTACACAGGCCATCCTATCTCATGGGTGTAAGACAACACCAATAGCCATCAAGGTGTTCTACTTGCCAGGCATAGACATATGCTTGTAGCCATGAAAGGGTTGACGAGGCTTAATTAATCCTGAGAATTAGCTACTCAATTCGCATACAACATGCTTTTTGCATTAGTAATGACATTTTTAAGAACCTTCCAGTACTGTTTGTAATGGGCTACTGCAGCTAGATTGTGATTATGTCTAATATTTTGATATAACATGCACTTTGTTCTACACAATATCATTAGTCCATTACTCAGCCACACAGCTTGCCTCTTAGTGTCTGTTTTAAATGTGCTAGTGGAAAGGAACTTTCAAAGAGCTTGAAAATGTCTTGAGGGAGAACATATTCATCATTTGTGTTACCTGCATTGTAAACATCTTGCCACAAATTTCCTGTACTTTAGTAGCCAGAGACAGTGGTCGTGTGTGTGTGTGTGTGTGTGTGTGTGTGTGTGGGGGGGGGGGGGGGGGGGGGGTTCTTATGTGAACATGTGGGTGTTCCCACTTTTGGGCAAAAGCTTAAATGTATAGCAGTCTGTTTATTGTTATATTTAACATGAGTGTGCACAAACTCCTTTAAGAGTTACAACTTGTGCATGATGGTTTGACAGGTCACTTACCCTTTTAAAAAAGGAGTCCCCTCAAATAATGAAACATAAATAAAAATGTTGTCAGCTGATGTGCTACTGTTCACAGCACCCTGGTTGGAAAGAATACAGACTACATCAGGTGATATCCTTTCCCTGACACAATCACTTATAAAAATTAATATTAAAGTCACCACACACAACTAATTTTTGGTACTTTGTATAAAGTGAACCAAGGACTCTATCTAGCTTGAACAGAAATGTAATGTTATGGAACCTATCGATAATTATAATTAAAAGTTTAGTTTCAGTAAATTCAACTGCTCCTGCACAACATTCAATGACCTGTTCAGTGCAATGGTTTGGTAAACCAACAGAATCAAATGATATGCCATTTTTTATATGGATGGCCAATACTCCACTCCACAAAAGCACACTGAAAAATAGTCAGCTAACTTCCATCCCAGTATAGGAGGCCTATGAATTGTC
This sequence comes from Schistocerca serialis cubense, assembly GCF_023864345.2. Classification (NCBI taxonomy): domain Eukaryota; kingdom Metazoa; phylum Arthropoda; class Insecta; order Orthoptera; family Acrididae; genus Schistocerca; species Schistocerca serialis. The sequence goes on along the minus strand of NC_064638.1, from coordinate 525,702,902 downwards.
TCACTGCTTAAGTGGTGCTCTCTTATACAAATAATGTCAGAGTTGACATCAATAACGAGTTCACCAACAGGGATACCTGTCAGCTGACTTCAATCTATAATAGGTGCAGTTCTAACACCAATTACTGCAGCAATTTTCCTCGAGAGTGATCCCACAAACCTCCACTACACTTTCACTCATAAGCTTTGCCAGCTTCCTCTTCTCATACCCATCGAAATGCAGGCCATGCTAGTGAAATCTGATCTATCAGTTGACTCAACTGTCACCACTGCAATGTGAGCCACACTCTCCAGTATCAGTACCTTCTCAAGACCCATGTTAACACACCTAAAAGCTGTATTAAGATTGGACAAATCATGGTGCTGAAACAGCTGCAAGAAGAACACATTTGTCCCACCAGTATGAGTAGCTATGTTTTTCTGGTCACCCTCTATTTCACACCCCTTCCCTGTCGAGACCAATCCCCATCCCATACACAATAACTATCTGATTTCTTTTGTAAAATCTTCCCTCAGTGCAGCAGCAACGTCAGTTAATGCAGCGATGGCAGGCTTCTTCCACGTGGCTGTGTTCTGCCTAAGGATTACTTGAAAGTTATTCGATTTCCTTGTGTTTGTATAACATTTGTACACCACTGTGACAACATACCCCTGAGGCTTCAGTGCCCATCTCACCAGTTGACCCAATGGATCCTTCAGATGAGTAAGCCAGCATATAGATGGTCTGCTCCAACAGTGAATGATTTGCCAAAGGAATATGGCCAGAACTTGTTGATGGCCCAAGGCACTCTTTCAAGGTTTTACAATAGTGTGTTTCAGATTTTGAGAGTAATCTGGAAACATAAGCTATCACCGTTTCAGCATCTTCCTGAACATGCACTAGAAGTACAGCTATCTCATAACGATTAACAACAAATGCTAGAACAGGAGAAGATACCAGTGTCACCCCAAGTACAAGGAAAGATCTTCCTTGTATTTCATTCCAGGAAAATTTGGAGTCTTCCTGCACTAGTTCTTGCCAGGGATTGCTTTGGAACATAAGTCCTTTTTGAATTGTTGGTAATATGAGCACATTCCAAGAAAACTTTTCACATCATGAATGTGCCAAGGAGTCAGAAAATCTATCACTGCTCTCATATTCTCTGGTTCACAAAGGACTCCATTGTCGTTAATTAATTGCCCCAAGATTTTTATATCTTGGGTGATGAAGAGGCATTTTTTCGGATTTAAGCCGAGGCAGCTTAGATGATCTTTAAACATATTCAATAAAACAACAATGTCATCCATATAGCAACGACACAGCGTCCATCTAAGATGTTGAAGCAGGTGCTCCATCATACTCTTGAAGGTGGTTGGAGTGTTAAATAGACCAAATGGCACAACTTTGAACTCATGGAGGCTGTCAGGTGTTACTAAGGCATCCCTTTCCTGGTCAGCCTCATCAACCTTGGTTTGCCAGTAGCTTGTCAACATGTCCATAGTTCAGAAATAATTTGCTCTTTTCAAGCAGCATGGCAATATGTGGACATCTTTTATTGTGATTTTGTTCAGTTGTCAGGATTTGCAAGCATCCGAAAATTGGCTCAGAATGGCTAACACTCACACACATCGTCGTCGGTCAGGGCAGGCAGGTCGGTAGTAGCTTCCTCCATTGCATTGTCTGTAATGCTAGGTGAGATTAGCAATGGCACAGAGCTGCCCGTCCTTTACTGGTTTGGCTGTTTCTATGTTCATACCTTAGGGATTGGCTGCTCATGATAACTGGGGATTCACTGTTGTCTTTATCCACCTGTAACACTTACGATCATGGTTGGTATGTAGATTTATTTTCCAGGTCCAAATAGCTTTTTGCATTCAACAAAAGCTGCATAGTTTAACAAGTATCTAAACTGATAACTGGTAACTCATTTCATTGATTAAGGCAGAATGACTACATCTTCAACGGTAAACAACTACCCCCAGAAGGTTATTGTGGGCACTTGCTGGAACAGCTTTGTCAGTCCGGAGCTCTGATCCTCCACAGTCTTCCACTGTTTGTGATGCCTGCAGGAACTAATATCTGAGATTAACATTACAACTACATTCCATTAGAACAACAAAGAAGGGTAACTGTTCTGCCATTGATAGTTATTCTTACAATACATGTTCCTGTTGGCTGTACTTATTTTTCATTTGCAACCTTCTGCACAATCACTTTTGTATCACAGAACACAAGTTGTCTTTAGCTGGCAACAATAACCACTTGACATTACAGGAAAGGAAGTCCCCGAATCAACTAATGCCTGGACAGGGTGGCCGTTGATGAGATTTCTTGACATTTTGGTAACAGGTACCTACATAGGATTTTCATATATGACGGCTTCATTCTTGTCACCACACTCAGTTTTCCTGAATTCAGCAGCCAGGGCTGCACAGTGACGTGGAGGTGCAATGGTGTGTCGGGAGTGACCTCGTCCAGGATACGATGACGGGTTTCATCCCACTAAAATCATCTGTAGCTGAATGTTGTGATATTCAACACTACACCTAGCAGTGCAATAGACATTGAACACTCATCATCTGTTGCTGCAGCAGACTAAACATGTCTAGGGTGTTGACAGTAGAGATATATCGGTTGGTTTTCCTCCATCCTCCAAACGTCTGTTCTTCTGTCAGCATTATAAATGGGAGGAGTAGTTTGCTGTATACATGTTGGTCGCATACTGGGTGGTGGTTTGACAGATGAGGCACAAGTCCAAGTCAGTTGAGCCCATCCTTCATGAAATGTTGCGCTGGTGGCAGAGTTTGTTGCTTAAGATTGATGCACTGCTACTTCAAAATTCTCTATTACCTGCTGGTGTACGGGATCAACTTTCATGGATGCCATAAACAGTCATATCTCTTCTCTTACTACTCTGTAGCTGAATGTTGTGATATTCAACACTACACCTAGCAGTGCAATAGACATTGAACACTCATCATCTGTTGCTGCAGCAGACTAAACATGTCTAGGGTGTTGACAGTAGAGATATATCGGTTGGTTTTCCTCCATCCTCCAAACGTCTGTTCTTCTGTCAGCATTATAAATGGGAGGAGTAGTTTGCTGTATACATGTTGGTCGCATACTGGGTGGTGGTTTGACAGATGAGGCACAAGTCCAAGTCAGTTGAGCCCATCCTTCATGAAATGTTGCGCTGGTGGCAGAGTTTGTTGCTTAAGATTGATGCACTGCTACTTCAAAATTCTCTATTACCTGCTGGTGTACGGGATCAACTTTCATGGATGCCATAAACAGTCATATCTCTTCTCTTACTACTCTGTAGCTGAATGTTGTGATATTCAACACTACACCTAGCAGTGCAATAGACATTGAACACTCATCATCTGTTGCTGCAGCAGACTAAACATGTCTAGGGTGTTGACAGTAGAGATATATCGGTTGGTTTTCCTCCATCCTCCAAACGTCTGTTCTTCTGTCAGCATTATAAATGGGAGGAGTAGTTTGCTGTATACATGTTGGTCGCGTACTGGGTGGTGGTTTGACAGATGAGGCACAAGTCCAAGTCAGTTGAGCCCATCCTTCATGAAATGTTTGCTGGTGGCGGAGTTTGTTGCTAAAGACTGATGCACTGCTACTTCAAAATTCTCTATTACCTGCTGGTGTACGGGATCAACTTTCATGGATGCCATAAACAGTCATATCTCTTCTCTTACTACGTGATGTATAAGAGAGGTGAGAGTCAGTGGTCTTCTGTACCTGCCGTAAGGATCACATTCGGCAATCTTTCATCTCTCTTTCGTCTGACACTCTTTCTATGGCATTCCTTTGACATGTTGCAATAGTTGATGAATCTCTTTGTTTTTGTGGGATCCTAGACCTTGGTACATGTCTTCTGTGACTCCTTTGATCAAATGTGTGATTTTGCTGGTTTCTGTCATGTTTGGAATGTGACACAAGGCCAAAACATTCTGTATTTTTCCGTGACATTGGGCCCTGTTATTCAATTTTTTGTCAGCTCAGTGGTCTGGCTGCTGATACTCAGAAAATGGTTCCTTCACTTTGGCCTGGAATTTGTCCCTGATAGCAATCTTCCCTTTGTTGATCTCGAACCACTGCTTTGCTGTGCCATCCACACACCATGTCATCTCACCAGTCTGATTTGGTGATTCAGATGAATCTTTTAGCCATTTCATCAGGTCCTCACCAGCTGGATGGACAAATGACTTACTGCTGCTTTGGAATCCACTGGTCTTCTGAATATACAGGCCTTGGGAATGATTTACTGCTCGTTTTCTGGTTCATGTCCTTATAGATGTGGTTTTTACACTGCCTAACTGGCGCCACATTGATGTAGACTTTTCAGCTACCAAATGTCTCCACCAAACAATGTCACATTGTAACCACAATTGAGCCCAAATCCGAAAGCAGGGTTGTCAAGGATGTACAACACTTAACAGTAAAAGCACATTTATTACGCATGCCGATGTAGAGAGAGCACAGAATTGACTACTATACGAAGAGTGCATACAGATGTTGAATATTCCAGAATAAGCAAACATCACAAACTTACAAAGTTCTGAGAACCTTCTAGAAATGAGAAATACTAAGTAACAAATACTTGCTGGCAGTCAGATTTGAACTGCAACCCACAGCACAGCAGCTAGTGATGCCAACCACTATGTTAACATTGCATGGAGCAAAGCTTGCTGTGCAGTGAATTATAAATACAACTTTTTAACATAAAAACCATATTAGTTTTATGTTACTTTGAAAATCCAGCTTCTTTTTGCACTACTGAGTGTTTGCAAACTGCTGCCAAGAATAGCCTGTCGGTTTATTTGTTCCCAATAAATAGCATCATTAACAGTAACTAGTTGCTATTTTTACTTTACTGTAGGAATTAACCTGTATTTTCAAACAGCCACAGTCTCATAATACTGATTTTCAATAAAATAGCATTAACTTGACATACTGTAAAGAAGGATTATGGGCTACACTTGACAAGGAAAGCTAACTTTGTCTAGTAACAGTGTCTCTTATCACTCCCCCTCCTCCCCTTTGTGAGCTGGTGGATGTAAGGTCTGGCCTTGAAATTATATGACAGCATAATTGTAAATACCACACACAAATGTTATTGGAAATTAAAGCGTCCCACACCTGTATAGCTTCTGCAGTTAATTTGAGAAGACGTCACTTGCTTTTAATTAGATCTATGCTGGAATTCTAAGACTGCATAATTTTAATCCTTAATCTTCATTAGCATCAACATGTATTTTAACATGTCTATGGATTTGTGCACAAGACAAACTAAATGTCACACTTAAATGAGCTCAAAGTGCACTGAAAGCTAATTTGAACAGTGTTCTTCTCAGGAAGACAGAAGAAAGTCTCTTTCCATACATCACGTTATATTACGATAAAAACTTTCTTTGGTGAGTTGAGAAGAGTGCATACAGGTTTAATTACTGGTTCCTAGATAAGTGGAAACACACTAAGAGCCATCCTTTCCCTCAAGTGCACTAAACATCCTTTCTCTTTTTATTTCACTCCTTCAAAATGGAGTTGGCCATCATGTAACAATCAATTACAAATGCTACACAACAATGCCGGAAATATTTTTGCAAGTTGAAATTATGCAATTGCTGCTGTTACATACGGTTCAAGCAAGATGTGGCAACTGCCCACATTGTGTTTCCAGCAGTTCTTATGAAATGTTTCTGGCTATTTTTTCTTCCTTTGGGGATGTTCCTCGGCCCATCCTCACTGTATCGGGTTACTTTCTGAGGGCTTTTTGAAAATTAAAATGTATGAGACAGGTCCACCCACTAGCAATGCACTGAAAAAACAAATATGTAGATGCACTGGAGGATTCTTAAATGAAAGTATGTGAGTTATGGGTTTTTTCCAGACCAACAATGTGGCTGCATTGAAAAGAAAGTTTGTCATTTTAACATTATATTTTAAACACGTCTTGAAAATTACTTTTCAAGGAAAAATGAAAGGATCTGTCAGCAACAATACATTTTTCACTTAATTAAGGCATTAGTCACACTTAAAAATGAGAAGCTGTTCTTTTCTGACTCATTCACTGTCTGACCTATAGTGTACAGAATTATATAAAATTTTATATCAATAGAAAATTATCTGTTTACTATGAAACATTTTTCAGTAGAAATGAGAAGTTTCTTCTGTTTGTTTGCTTAATTACAAATGGGCTGTTTGTTACCGCATGCAAATCTCAATCATAAAAATGATTTTTGTCAAATTAAAGATGGATTCCACAGCATCATGATTATTGTATGCTGGGATCACATCTTACCTTACACAAATATCTAACATAACTGGAAAATATGTTTACAGACTGTATTGAAATGAAAGATTGTAAAGCTGGACAATATTAAGACACTAATAAGAAGGTCCACATAAAGAAAAAGTTCCTTAACTTTTTTGTTGGATATATTAATAAAGATTGTCCCATTACAGCCTGGTAGACAAATGCACATTTAAGATCACTAAACACAAACAATGAAAACTGCTACTGTAATTTTCCTTCATTAGTAAATGGTTTTGGAAATATACTGTATAAACACAAAATGTGACAGGTTCGGCAACTATAAAGAGGGACAATTGGAAAATGTGTCATCATTATCAATGAATCATTCAAATTCATGGTATATAACAACTGGACAGCTGAATGTGTATACACAGAGTGGTCCAAAAATGTAGACATTCTCTGATAGTTAATTTCTTTGGAAGAAAACGACACATCATTGCAATTTTGTGCGGTAGCATTGTCGTGATACATTTCATTTCTTGAATGAAAGATATTACGTCCTTAAATACATGTGTCAGAGAAAAGGTGTTCGAGACAGATTAGTCGATAAGTGCTGAGCACCTCACTGTTAGGAGGTGTTTTAAATTGTAGGTGCTGATACCAGAGCTAATGGTCCAGTGAGTGTACGGAAGTGGGTAGCAGTTAGATGACCCTACCTGCTGAGTTGGAGATAAGAGTTCAACGGAGCAGGCAGTACGGTAGAAAGAACTCCATGAAATTCAAGAATGCAAAATGTCAAAGATAATAAATGTATTGTAATTGTTCACTATCAAGTTGAATATCAGATATCTTATGTTTGTAGTACAGAGAGGAAGTAAACAAGTTGGTAACTGCCCTCATTTATCATGTACTGAGTTGGGATTTTGAAGATAATACAAGAAGGTGAAGTGGATATCCTTTCTTATTTATGTGGTGGAGTGAATGAGAATGAGAAGTTAATTTTCAGCCTGTAAGGAGGTGAGGTATGAACCAAGTTGGAGGAAGAAGGCACACAGATTCAGGGCATAGACTAGTTGGACCCTGATTAATAATACTTAATGGTGACCGAATATTCAGTAAGCAACATTCATTGTATATAAAAGGAGTGTTCAGGTGGCAACTTATTTTCAGTGTTTGGTGCACGAGGTGAAGTATAACGAACTACCATGCAGCACAAACCAAACTGAAACATTTCAACATAGTTCATTGTTTTCTCAATAGATCTTGGCACACGATTTTCAGCTGATGACAGAGCAGCAATGAATGAAGTTAAGCCTATAATTTGAGAAGGCCATATTGAAGGGGCACTGGAAGTACGAAAACACGATGGAGGTACAATGGCAATGGCGTAATGTGTACAACACTCAACCACCAACATGTACAACAATTTATCATATTCAGGATAAATTTGAAGCCGACATTGTGCTGAACATTTTACAAGGTCACCTCAAAAATCTGTGAAGCAGAGTGCATGTGACAGTGAGGTAAGCCAACCAAGCATACAACGGATTCTCAACGCTGCAGAATGGAAAGTATACATACGAAGATTGCTGCGTGCTATGAACAAGGACAATTTGTATTGAAGGATGGAGTTCTGCAAGTGGTTTCAAGATATGCTTTCCAAAGATGAACGGTTTGCAGGGATGGTTATCTGGCCTGATTAGGTGCAATTCAAACTGAACCGCCACAACTGCGAGTACTGGGCTCCCAAAAATCCTCACATTCACATGGATAAACACGTTAATCTACCGGGAGTTAATCAGGGTGTGTACGGGGACAAGGAAAAAAAATTCCCGGATTTTTCCCGGATATCCTGTTTAAAAAATATGCTTTTTCCTGGGCGAAAATAAACTTTTTCTGTGCTAAGTTGGGTTGGGTTGTTTGTGGGAAGAGACCAAACAGCGAGGTCATTGGTCTCATCGGATTAGGGAAGGATGGGGAAGGAAGTCGGCAGTGCCCTTTCAAAGGAACCATCCCAGCACTTGCCTTGAGCAATTTAGGGAAATCACCTAAATCAGGATGGCCATACACGGGATTGAACCGTCGTACTCCCGAATGCGAGTCCAATGTGTTACAACTGCGCCACCTCGCTCAGTCCCATGCTAAGTGACAGGAGGTTTTCCGTAAATTTTCCATCGGACCTGTAAAACTTATCAATTCTTTGAATGGTTAATGCTTCATATACTCATGTAGAACTTATCGGGGGAAAAAAAGATGGGGGAGAGACGTTTTGGAAAGACTTAATGAAAAAAAGAGAGAAGTTTTGGAAAGACCTTTCATTTGCAGCAACATACGCTGCATATTTTCGTATTACTAAAGTATAAATTCGAATTGCACCAAACACAGCGCGTTAGTTTCTGGAGCGTTGAAACCGAGGTTGCGATGTCCTTTCGTAAGCCAATCATACAGTATCTCATGCCACGTGATCTTGTCAGCTGATGACAGCAGATATTCAGAGCATAAGGCCCGTGTTATAGTCAGCCAATAGCAAGTTCACTGGTTACGTAGCGCGAACACACAAAGAGGAAAAGTTAACGGTTTATATTAATGTACATAGGATAGCTACAAGAAAAGCTAATCTTTCACATGTAATATTGATCTTTTTTCCGTGTTATACTTTAACATACATCACACAAATCTGCCAGTAAATTTAAAATTATGACATAAATGTCTGGGTTCGAAATTCTTGTAAGCGGCTGGTCCTCAAACAGCTCAATTTTAAACGCTCTGTGATTTAGAAATCCATCCCACTTTCTCACACGTAACATAATTCATCTTGCGTAAAAAGAAATTTACTTTGAAAGTAACGCTTTTCGAACCACCGTTCGCAATACTATCCGGAGACTGTTAGAAATACACTCCTGGAAATGGAAAAAAGAACACATTGACACCGGTGTGTCAGACCCACCATACTTGCCCCGGACACTGCGAGAGGGCTGTACAAGCAATGATCACACGCACGGCACAGCAGACACACCAGGAACCGCGGTGTTGGCCGTCGAATGGTGCTAGCTGCGCAGCACTTGTGCACCGCCGCCGTCAGTGTCAGCCAGTTTGCCGTGGCATAGGGAGCTCCATCACAGTCTTTAACACTGGTAGCATGCCGCGACAGCGTGGACGTGAACCATATGTGCAGTTGACGGACTTTGAGCGAGGGCGTATAGTGGGCATGCGGGAGGCCGGGTGGACGTACCGCCGAATTGCTCAACACGTGGGGCGTGAGGTCTCCACAGTACATCGATGTTGTCGCCAGTGGTCGGCGGAAGGTGCACGTGCCCGTCGACCTGGTACCGGACCGCAGCGACGCACGGATGCACGCCAAGACCGTAGGATCCTACGCAGGGCCGTAGGGGACCGCACCGCCACTTCCCAGCAAATTAGGGACACTGTTGCTCCTGGGGTATCGGCGAGGACCATTCGCAACCGTCTCCATGAAGCTGGGCTACGGTCCCGCACACCGTTAGGCCGTCTTCCGCTCACGCCCCTACATCGTGCAGCCCGCCTCCAGTGGTGTCGCGACAGGCGTGAATGGAGGGACGAATGGAGACGTGTCGTCTTCAGCGATGAGAGTCGCTTCTGCCTTGGTGCCAATGATGGTCGTATGCGTGTTTGGCGCCGTGGCAGGTGAGCGCCACAATCAGGACTGCATACGACCGAGGCACACAGGGCCAACACCCGGCATCATGGTGTGGGGAGCGATCTCCTACACTGGCCGTACACCACTGGTGATCGTCGAGGGGACACTGAATAGTGCATGGTACATCCAAACCGTCATCGAACCCATAGTTCTACCATTCCTAGACCGGCAAGGGAACTTGCTGTTCCAACAGGACAATGCACGTCCGCATGTATCCCGTGCCACCCAACGTGCTCTAGAAGGTGTAAGTCAACTACCCCGGCCAGCAAGATCTCCGGATCTGTCCCCCATTGAACATGTTTGGGACTGGATGAAGCGTCGTCTCACGCGGTCTGCACGTCCAGCACGAACGCTGGTCCAACTGAGGCGCCAGGTGGAAATGGCATGGCAAGCCGTTCCACAGGACTACATCCAGCATCTCTACGATCGTCTCCATGGGAGAATAGCAGCCTGCATTGCTGCGAAAGGTGGATATACACTGTACTAGTGCCGACATTGTGCATGCTCTGTTGCCTGTGTCTACGTGCCTGTGGTTCTGTCAGTGTGATCATGTGATGTATCTGACCCCAGGAATGTGTCAATAAAGTTTCCCCTTCCTGGGACAATGAATTCACGGTGTTCTTATTTCAATTTCCAGGAGTGTAGATTCGATTTACCAGTTGCCAGAGAGCGCCAGAAGACAGGCATTATTGTGCGTGAGCAGCTGCAGTGCGGTAGGAAACCCACATGTAAATATGTATAAAGCACTAAGAGAGCTTACATTACAATGTAAAGGAAACAGGGCATCAGAGGATACTCCCAAGAGCATCGAAATTTCGTAAACCATGCTAAAATGCATAATTCGGCTTGAAGTGCATATTGGTTTTTTCCAGATTCACAATGAAGTAGGTCCCATCTGATATAAAGTTTTTCGTGTGGTTTTTGGGATGTAAATTTTCTTGGAGTACCAGTACTCTACGATCTCATTTTTGTTTCTTTATTATGGCATAATGACACACATGGCAGAAGATGATAACGTGCACTTGAAATTCAGTGAACAGTTGGAACTAACCAATACTGTGGAATGAAACACTATGTTACAAATAAAATGATTTGCCTCAGGTGAAAGATTAATAAAGCCAAATTTCTTTAGCAAAATAGCTTCATTGTTCTGCAAGGCGATTAATGCTTGACTGCTAATAACTTGGAAATACAATAAAATCAGAAAACTGAAACTAAAAATATATTTTTGCCCTCCGTAATTATGTGAATGTATTTTAATTCACTTGTTAGAAATCCATTTTGTTTTCATTTGACGTGGGAGCTGGAAACGAAGAGAAGCAGCAAAATCATTTAACGGAAACACGGGTCACGTGGAGACTAATCCCCTCCACACTACAACTCTGACAACTCTGCGCATGAACGAATCTGGCAGCTGGGGCGCGCAAGAAAAACTTTTTTCGTTAGCATCTGGCTGCTTGCTGCTAATGCCTATACAGCTAACAGCCGCACTTCAAGTAGCGGGAAGCAGAGAAGGTACTGCTTGTACGCGAGTCAACTGCACATGGACATCAGCCCGCTGGCAACTGGTCGAACGAATCTAATATGAACAGTTGTGATGTCATGTTCATAGCAAGCAGTTTATTGTTACGAAGAATTACATAGTCTTCACCCTACGGCCTTTGACATAGTTTTGCTATTTGCAGACGCTTGTGCATGCAAGGTGTTTTGTTGTTGTAAATTGCGCATTTCCTTTGCCACTAAAGTTTTATTTTTTTCCCTCATTTATATTTTATTGCTGCAGTATCATTCTCCAGTAGCAGGATATTGTAACACTCCTAGCTAGACAATCAATTCTTACCAGTCAAAACTACAAAAATTTAACTGAAAAGTAAAACAATGAAAAATTCCTGGAATTCTGAAAAATTCCCGGGTTTTTCCCGGTTACCTCCCGGATGAAAAAATTCCCGGGTTTTTCCCGGATCGTATACACCCTGTTAGTGTGGGATGTGGTCTGTGTTCAAGCAGTTTGATCAGCCTATTCTTCTCTGAAGGTACCGTAACGAGTGAAGTGTATTTTCACACAATGCAAACATTGATTTTACCTGACATCTGAGAGGTGTTTGGAAATGAAAGATTTTATCGACAACAACTTGGATGAAAATCTACCTAGACAATGCCCAGGTCGAAGAGGAGCTGTTGAGTACCCATTATGATACCTTATACCTCTTTACTTCTACCGATGGGGGAAGGCAAAAAATGAAGTTTATCAACAGAAGTCAGCTGCAGTGAATGAGTTGTGAGTAACCATCAAGGCATCACGTGTGGACTATAGTGAATGAGTCTTGAGAAACCATCGAGGCACCCTGTGAGGCAATCACACAGCAACACTGACAGCAATAGTTCGGTCAACAGTTCAGTGGCATCAACATTATTTGGCTGTTAATGGAGTGGCACTTTGAACACACAAAATAAACTTCTCTCCGTGCAAGAGTTTTAACGATATATCATTTTGTTCTATTAATATTGACTATCAAAGAGTATCTATATTTTCTGGACCCCTCTGTAGATGCAGTTCTTTCCCACTAGTTCTTCAGTGGTTTACATGTCAGTCACACTTTCATTATTTTACTCTTTTCTCTGTCCATTGGCAAACACTGTCATTATTTCTCAGAATAGAAAAATAATTCATGCTGAAACTAAAATGGACACTACAACATCAGGCTTTGTAGGGCATACCTCACAACAAATTGTAACAAGAAGCTGTGGAGCCCAAAAATCTATTGCTTTTCCAATAAAAATCCATTTCTCAAGTTTTTTGTATTTTTTTAATGGATTTCAGAGTTCCTGCCTCAACTGTCTTCCAGATATACAATGGAGAAAAGTTTTCAAAGATTTTTTTTACAAACCTATTTGGAATGACAGAACATATCCTAATGCACTTATTTTTACATTAGTACAGATTACACATCCGAGAACTTTTAGTTTTGTGCTAGTGTTTCTCCCTGGCAGCTCACATAGTCACCTAGCATTGCTGTCAACTGAAACAGTGATCTCTAGTCAAGCTCCTTAAAAAGAAACAGTTACACTTGGATGTAGCCCTACACATTTTGAAAAGGGCAAAATGTCAAGATTGAAGCAAACATTTGCCTCAACAATGATATCTTTTCAGTTTCTTTTATCTTCATAGTGTAGATGGTTAAGTCAATAATATTATTAGACGAGAGCTTCAACATATTGCCAGTGCACCAAAAAGTGGTTGCTGAAGGACTGGACCACTCAGAACAGAAGCAATTGAATTACATTCTCCGCCAGGGTTTCGACTACCTTTCATCATACCCTGAAACGAGAAATGTCTTGCCCACTACCCTTCCCAACCCTCCCACAGTGGTACTCCGCCGTCCATCGAACCTACCGTATTTACTCGAATCTAAGCTGCACTCTTTTCCAGTTTTTGCAATCCAAAAAACCGCCTGCGGCTTAGAATCGAGTGCAAAGTAAGCGGAAGTTCTGAAAAATGTCGGTAGGTGCCGCCACAACTAACTTCTGCCGTCAAATATATGTAGCGCTATACAAGCATGTTTTGCAGGCACAATGATAAATACTGGCGCCAAAACCTCTGCATCAGTGAACGAATTAAAAAAAAAAAAAAAAAAAAAAAAAAAATTCAATGTATTACAAAAATCTGACTGGCAAGACTGTTTGGGATGTTTGTCAACTCTACGTTCTGAATTTTTTCCTACGTGTGAGACGAGATGTTTGCTAATAGGAACTTTTTGAGTTGTGAATCACATGCAGTATTCTCTTCACCATAAGAATAATACGAATAAAAACCAAATAGCAGTCTCTTGCCATTGTTTCGCTAATGAGACGATTTCTGTGTTTTTTTTTTAATTGTCTGCGGTGGTAGCGCGCACAAAAGCAAGCCATGCCACGAGCGGTGACAGGCCATAAACACTCATTATCAGAATGTGACAAACAATGCATGACACAGTACAATAATGCATTTTCAGCTTAGAGTGACGTAAACATCTATAACAAAAAGAACGGAACAGCACTTATCAGATCAAAGAAAAATAAGCAATTAATTCAAACCAGACGAAGCATGGGAAAAAGGAAGGGTACCCATATAAATACGGACGGAGCACCTGACGCATAGTAATGGCTACCTGGTAAAGCTTAAACTGCTAAGCTTACGACTCGAACCAAACTACTGTAGCTGTATGGTGATTCATTCTACCTAAATTGTGTCTCATATTACAATGGACCAACTTTGTTTCTCTCTCCCCTTGAATTTCGAGTCTCAAATTTCAGGTGCGGCTTAGTTTCGGGAAATTCTTTTTTCCTTGATTTCGAGTCTCATTTTTCATGTGCGGCTTAGATTCGAGTAAATACGGTACATATACATCCGTACACAACTCCTGCTTCCAACACCTTACCTCATGGCTCATATCCCTGTAGTAGACCTCGATGCAAGACCTGTTGCATACAGCCTCCCACTAACACCCACTCCAGTCCGGTCACAAACATCACCCATGCCATGAAAAGCAGGACTACCTGTGAAACCAGTCATGTGATCTACAAGCTCAGCTGCAACCAATGCGCTGCATTCTATGTCAGCATGACAACCAACAAGCTACCTGCCCGCATGAATGGCCACTGACAAACTGTGGCCAAGAAAAAGTGGACCACCCTGTTGCTGAGTATGCTGCCCAACATGACTATCTTCATTTCAATGATTGCTTCACAGCATGTGCCATATGAATCCTTCCCACCAACACCAGCTTTTGTGAATTGCACAGGTGGGAACTTTCCCTGCAATATATCCTACATTCCCGTAACCTGCCTGGCCTCAACCTTTCTTAGTCTTTGTCCTCACTCCTCCAGCCCCTTCCCTGTTCCCATTCCTGCACTATACAGCCCTCATACCACCGTTGCACCCAGTCTTTTTACTTCTCTCCTTTTCTGTTACTCCCGCCCACCTCCCCCACCTCTCCCCTGCCTTCCATCTAACCCCCCAACTGCACATAGCTGCCCTACCCTCTCTCCATCTTGTCCCTGCACGCTCCCAGGCAGCACTCCACTGTCCCCCAGCCCCACCCTACTATCCCTCCCCCTCCTCACCCCAGCTTCCTCCTTTTCCCCACCCAGTTGCCACTCCCATCATGCACTGGTACTGTTGTTCACAGTGCCACTTCAGTTGCCAGAGACTATAGTCGTTCATCCGTTCGTGTGTGTGTGTGTGTGTGTGTGAGATCTATTTTTGATGAAGGATATACTGGCTCAAAGCTAATTTGTGACAATTTCCTTTTCATAATATTGATACCAAATGAAATGTTTTTCAAACAGATAAATTCATGTGCAGCAGCATCTTTCCAAGTCAAACAAAGCAACTTAAGATCAGTCTTCATAGTAGGTTGCCAACCGTTAGCAGGTATTTGCTACAAACAAGATGAGTGCAACACTACAGCTCCTGTTGGTTAATATACTTCAATTTTTCTTGTTTAGAAATATTATGATGAGCTACGTGATTACAACTAAAGCACTGAAGATTATACTTGAGAATTAAGAATTTACATAATTTCCGAAACATAACAGCCTTTTTTATTATAATAAATATGCACTGAATAACTGCACTCTTTTACTTATGGTATTTTTTGTTATTTGCCCAAGAGTATTACTTTTTAAATATTCTTACTGGTTTGAGTTTTTCTGTTGTCAGCTACAGAGCTCTCCAATTTACTACTGAGAATCATTTTCGTCCTTCGAGCACTAGATTTTCTGTGTCCAGGAGAACTAAGCAAAAGGGAGAGCTCAAAAGAAGGGCCAGTTGACTAAAACAGATAACAAAATATGTGGGCCAAACATTTATTATGAGAGCTATACATATACTTTCCACTTATTTTCAAGAAGATCAAAATTATTCTTCAAGCAATTTATGTGCTACAGAACAAGCTATCTTGAATTTTTTGTCCGAGGCTTCAAATAGGTCAAATCTGAAATATTCACCTAATAAGCTGAGGTTTGATAAGTGTTCCAGAGATCATGTGCCAATGGATGTTTTACCACCTACAGATTCCCCACCGCCACCACACACACACACACACACACACACACACACACACTTAGATAATAGATGTATAGTGAGTAATTTCAGCTTCAGAATGAATGTATTCTGTATGCTCAGCAGCAGAAGCAGAAAGATAGGAGCACCAAAAACAGGTAACTAACTACATGGCAATGAGGTCACAACAAATGGTTGTGCCCCACAGGTTAGTGGGGAAAATTTAAGTTGATTTAAAGGTAACACATGCCATGTGAATGCACACATTCTAGCATTCCTGATGGCATCTGTTCTAGTGGCTGAGAATGTATGCCCAAGGAAGTGGCATTGGCCCAATGTAATTCCTAATATATATAAATGATTTAGGAGGAAATCTGAGCAGCCATCTTAGACTGATTACAAGTGCTGCTCTAATTTACAATTTAATAAGTCATCAGAAGATTAAAACAAATTGGAAAATGATTTACACAATAATAATAAAATTAAATATATATTGGTTAAATTTCAGTTACCCAATAAATACATAAATTTAAAGGCTATCAATTCCACAAAATACCTAGGGAGTCTAATTACAATAAAATGAAAGTATAAATTTGAATTCCACCAAACATGGTAAGTTAGTTTCCAAAGCACTGAAATCAAAATTGCAATGCCCTTTAGTAAGTCAACCATAGTCTGTGCCACATGATCTCGCCAGCCAATGACAGCAGATATTCAGAGCATAGGACACATGATTTAGTCAGCAAATAGCAACATCACTTCAGTAGCCCTAACAAACAAATAGGAAAAGTTGATGGTTTAAATTAATATACATTGAGTAGCTACAAGAAAAACTGAGCTTTCACATATAATTTTTTTTTTTTTTGGTTACACTTTAAGATACATCACACAAATGTGCCAGTAAAATGTAAATTAATGACATAAAAGTCTAGTCTTCTGGGCTCGAAATTCTTCTAAGTAGCCAGTCCTCAAAGTGTTAAGTTTTAAACAACAGTCAAACACTGTGTGATTTAAGAAATTCATTGCACATTCTCACATGTAACATAATTCATCTTGCATAAAAGGAATTTCACTTTGAAAGTGATGTTTTTCAAACTGCTGTTCACAATATTTTCTCGAGACCTGTTAGAAATGTGTTCACTTCAGCACTTGCCAGACAGTGTTGGAAAACAAGTGTAACTGAATGCGCACAGCTACAATGATGTAAACTAAAATTTATAATTTTGCTTGAAGTGCACATTCGTATGTCCAGATTCACAATGAAGTACGACCCAAAGTGATATTAAGCATTTCAGTGTAGTTTTCGGGACATAAATTTTCTTCGAGTGTCTGTATTGTACTGTACTGTACTCTTCTGTACCAGGGTGTATACATGGATACGGAAAAAAATTCCTGGATTGAAAACACTTCTTTTCCCAGGTGAAAATACACTTTTCCATGTTAAGTGACAGTATACTTTCCCTCTTAACTATAAAACGTATCAGACCTTTGAATTGTTAAGCATTTATACATGTCACAGAACTCCCAAGCACTTTAGAAAACCAACCCCAGGGGGAAAAAAGGCGTTTTGGAAAGTCCTTTGATGTGCAGCAACACATACGCTGAAAATTTTTGTATTACGATACACTGCATAATTTCGTATTACAGAAGAATAAATTCGAATGCTACCAAAGACAGCACGTTAGTTTCCCTTAAGATGCATCATATAAAAGGGATAGTAAAATTTTAAATAATGACACAAATGCCTGGTCTTCTGGGGTTGAAATTCTTCTAACTGGCTACCCCTCAAGGTGTTACCCTTTAAATGAGAGTCAAATGTCTGTGAGTTACGAAATTCAAAGCACATATTTGCATGTAACATAATTCATCATGTGTAAAATAAACTTTACTTTGAAAGTAACGCTTTTCATAACACCATTTGGAATATTTTCTGCAACCTTTTAGAAGTTTCTTCAGCAGTTCTCAGAGACCTCCAGAAAACAGGCACATGTGTGGCTACAATTACATAGGAAGCCCGTGTGTTCGTACTTATATAGCATTCTTACATTAAGTCATAAAAGAAACAGGGCCATCAGAGGATACTACGAGAGCATTGGAATTTCGTAAACCATACTAAAATGCATAATTCGGATTAAAGTGCACATTCTTATGTCTAGATTCACAAAGACGTAGGTCCAAACCTGATATTAAGCTTTTCAGAGTGGCTTTCCAGATGCAAATTCTGTTGAAGTACTAGTACTGTAATACCTCATGTTCGGTTCTTTATTATGGCATAACACTATGCTTGCTGGAATATGAAAATGTGCACTTGAAATTCAGCAAATAGTTGAAACAATCCTGTGCAATGCGACACATTGCTTCAAATAAATTGACTGCCTATGTAGAAATGATAAATAAAAACCAAATTTCTTTAGCAAATCGAAAAAAATAATTTCACTGTTCTGCAAGGCAATGAATGCTTCACTAAAAAAAAAATCATGGAAATACAATAAAATCAGAAACTTAAACTAATAACATGCTTCAGCCTTCCATAATTATGTGAACGTATTTTAATTCACTTGATAGCTTCCAGCTACAGAAATCTGTTTCGTTTTTGTTCAACATGAAATTGTAAACAAGAGGAAAGAGCAACATTACTAAATGTAAACACGGGTCACATGGAGACTACAGCCCCTATCCCACTACACCTCAGACTGCTCTGCACATGCACAAATCTGATATCTTGGGTGAACCCGAAAATTTTTTTCCCGGTAGCATCTGGCTGCTTAGTCCTACTGCTCATTCAGCTAACAGCCGCATTTCAAGTAGCCAGAAGCGGGAGAATTTACTGCTCATACGCGACTCAACTGGGCATGTGCATGAGCCTGCTAGCAACTGCTCTGTGACATCTCGCACATCGGAAGCAGTTTGTTATGAAGTATTGCACTGTCTTTGTACTAAATCCTCTGACACATTTTGCTGTTGGCAGACGTTTTGTGCACTGTGTTTGGTAGTTCTAAATGGCGCATTTTCTTTTCAACGTAAGTTTTATTCTTCTCTTTTTCTTGTTTATGTTTTACTGCTGCAGCACTACCCTGTAGTAGTGGGATAAAGTAAAATTCTTCGTTAAATATCAGTTCTTACAAGCCAAAATTAGAAATTTTAACTGAAAACTAAACCAATGAAAAATTCACAGAATTCTAAAATTCCCAGGTTTTTCCTTGTTTTCTCCTGGTTGAAAAAAATCCTGGGATGTATACACACTGCATACTGTACTGTCTCATCTTTGGTTCTTTATTATGGCATAATGCCACACGTGCCAGAAGGTGAAAATGTGCACTTGAAATTCAGCAAACAATTGAAGCTGGCTAGCACTGTGGAATGAAATACTTCATTTCAAATATGGTAAATATACTGCCTCAATGGGGAAGATTAATAAAATCCAAATTTCTTTAGCAAACCGACCAAAATAACTTTATTGTTATGCAAGGCAATTACTGCTGACTGCAAAAACACAGAAATACAATAAAATCAGAAAGCAAACTGATAATCAGGGTTGCCAAAAGTTTCCCCAAGTGAAATTCCCTGACATCTCCCTGATTTCCAGACAAGTTTTAGTATTTCTCCCTGACAAATTTTGAGATTGATTGATTGATTGAGAGGGTTATGGGACCAAATGGCTAGATCATCAGTCCCACGATCCCAAAGTTACTCACAGAAGAAAGAGGGTCCACTAAAAGTGGATGGATCCAGTCAGGGGAGTCAAACTATAAAAGAAGGAAATTGAAACACACACAGCAAAAGTCATGAAAGGTTACACCAAATCTAAAAACTCAAAAAAAGAGTGATCTTTCCATGAGGGAGTGGCCATGGGGTTCCAAGACTGAGAAAATGTGAAGAGAGGCCCCAACAACAACAACCATGCCTCTGCTCCAGAAGTAAGGCAAAACCTTATATCTGGAAATAACCACTTTCGTGGAGGAAACTGAGGACCAGTTCGATCACACATGAGTTGCCTGCTAATATTACAATTAAGGAAGACTATAATTAGGACAAAGAGATAAAAGAAGGGGACATTCCACCAATATGTGGTATATCTCCAGGGGACACCACCTTGACCGAAGAACTGTCCGTGTGGGTGGAGAGGCTTGCGTATCCGTGTGAAGCTGAGGGCTATGCCGAAGGTAGAGGACCTACTGCAGGAAAGGCCTCAGCCGATGGATCAGACTAAGAGGAGTGTCCCACAATGTCCCATCGTCCCTATCCACTCCTAGTCCTACCCAATTCCCTTTCCCAACCCAAGGTGTGATGTGATCTGTGCCGAGCAGTGCGTGGCACATGGGAAGATGTGTCACAAACAGAGCCTCAGGGCTACCGGGCGACCTCCCAGAGTAAGTAGCCTTCCATCGTGCAGGGTACTCATGGTATGGACCATGTAGATCCCCAATTCTCGTGGGATCAATATGGACACGGTTAATGAAAATACAGAAAAACAAACAGGGCGAACTGAGACCACAGACACCCAAACATCAGGTTCAGGACCAATGGAAGGAATTCCCACAACTGAATCAGGATCTAGACCTGAGCCAGAAGTGGGAACTGTAAGCGAGAAGTTGGACCAGATCACGATTAAAGCCTTATCTGGGGCCCAGAGGAGGAAACTACTCAGGGAACAGAGGAAAAAGGAAGGGAAAGAATGGCTTCCTAAAGACAAGTGGAGGGAATTAAAGGGACTGGAACCTAAGACCCCCAAGAAAAAACTGTCTCAGGTTGAAGGGGATACGCAGACCATCACAATGCCGAAGAGAGGCAGCAAGAGGATAAGGGAGGAATTTAAGACTCCCTCCTCCCTGGATAAGCGAGCCCAAAAAAACATGGCAAGAAATATGGAAACAGATGTATAGTACAGCAGTCTTGGTTTTTAAGATAGCAGTTATCCAGGAAGGCTATCCACTGGTGGCCATCACCTTGCAGCAGGAGGAATCTGTACAGATGGCCCTCTTTGAAAAGATTGGAGGGGTGGGGGGCACTGGTCCAGGACCCAACTTCAGGAGGGTCTATCCAGATCGTGATGCCCTCATTTTTTACTGTGAGGGTGTGCACACAGTGGAATGGCTTAAGGACAAGGTGCCCATGATATCCCTGTGGGAAGATACAAAGCTCCTGGGCAAGACGGCAGCAGAACTTCTAAAGACCACAAATGTATCAATATGGTTACCTAAGATCCTTAAAGAGGTCTCTCCTAACACTCTGTTCGAGAAAATAGAGGCTCAGAAACAAAAAGTCTTGACAGAAGACTGGACAGTGACCAACCAGAAGGTTGTACCGCAAGGACGAACCCCGGTGACGGAGGTCGCAGAGAAGTCCCTGAATGTGATGTGAGAGCAGGACCCGAAATTGTTTTCAGGGTTCTCACAGGTCACCGTTGGGGTTCTCAAAGACTTCAAAAGCAATGCAGGCAACAAGATGGAGACCGGAGGTGCTGCAGATTAATCTGCAGCACAGTAACGGGGCCTCTGCTGCCCTGAGCCGCTGCCTGGGGAGGCAGGAAGTGGACGTGGCCCTGATACAAGAACCCTATTTATACACTCCTGGAAATGGAAAAAAGAACACATTGACACCGGTGTGTCAGACCCACCATACTTGCTCCGGACACTGCGAGAGGGCTGTACAAGCAATGATCAGACGCACGGCACAGCGGACACACCAGGAACCGCGGTGTTGGCCGTCGAATGGCGCTAGCTGCGCAGCATTTGTGCACCGCCGCCGTCAGTGTCAGCCAGTTTGCCGTGGCATACGGAGCTCCATCGCAGTCTTTAACACTGGTAGCATGCCGCGACAGCGTGGACGTGAACCGTATGTGCAGTTGACGGACTTTGAGCGAGGGCGTATAGTGGGCATGCGGGAGGCCGGGTGGACGTACCGCCGAATTGCTCAATACGTGGGGCGTGAGGTCTCCACAGTATATCGATGTTGTCGCCAGTGGTCGGCGGAAGGTGCACGTGCCCGTCGACCTGGGACCGGACCGCAGCGACGCACGGATGCACACCAAGACCGTAGGATCCTACGCAGTGCCGTAGGGGACCGCACCGCCACTTCCCAGCAAATTAGGGACACTGTTACTCCTGGGGTATCGGCGAGGACCATTCGCAACCGTCTCCATGAAGCTGGGCTACGGTCCCGCACACCGTTAGGCCGTCTTCCGCTCACGCCCCAACATCGTGCAGCCCGCCTCCAGTGGTGTCGCGACAGGCGTGAATGGAGGGACGAATGGAGACGTGTCATCTTCAGCGATGAGAGTCGCTTCTGCCTTGGTGCCAATGATGGTCGTATGCGTGTTTGGCGCCGTGCAGGTGAGCGCCACAATCAGGACTGCATACGACCGAGGCACACAGGGCCAACACCCGGCATCATGGTGTGGGGAGCGATCTCCTACACTGGCCGTACACCACTGGTGATCGTCGAGGGGACACTGAATAGTGCACGGTACATCCAAACCGTCATCGAACCCATCGTTCTACCATTCCTAGACCGGCAAGGGAACTTGCTGTTCCAACAGGACAATGCACGTCCGCATGTATCCCGTGCCACCCAACGTGCTCAACTACCCTGGCCAGCAAGATCTCCGGATCTGTCCCCCATTGAGCATGTTTGGGACTGGATGAAGCGTCGTCTCACGCGGTCTGCACGTCCAGCACGAACGCTGGTCCAACTGAGGCGCCAGGTGGAAATGGCATGGCAAGCCGTTCCACAGGACTACATCCAGCATCTCTGCGATCGTCTCCATGGGAGAATAGCAGCCTGCATTGCTGCGAAAGGTGGATATACACTGTATTAGTGCCGACATTGTGCATGCTCTGTTGCCTGTGTCTATGTGCCTGTGGTTCTGTCAGTGTGATCATGTGATGTATCTGACCCCAGGAATGTGTCAATAAAGTTTCCCCTTCCTGGGACAATGAATTCACGGTGTTCTTATTTCAATTTCCAGGAGTGTATAAAGGGGGCATATCAGGCCTCAGTGGCACTGGAGGTAAAATGATTTATGCTAGAAATCTAAGAAACTCCAGAACATGCATCTATGTAAGAAATGGAATTTCTTTCATGCCAATGATGGATTTCTGCTCCAGGAACCTAGTGACTATTAAAATGCAGCAATGTGAGGAAGGTGTCATGAGGTAAATTATTTTGACCTCAGCATTCCTTCCTTACGAAAGCAGCTCTCCTCCTCCTTTGTTGGTGAGGAGACTAGTAGAGGCTTGCCATCGGCAAGATGAACAACTGCTGGTGGGATGCGACGCCAATGCCCACTACATAGTGTGGGGCAGCAAGGACACCAACTGTAGAGGTGAGTACCTTCTTGAATTTCTGTTAGCTAACAACTTGGAGATCTTGAATAAGGGCAATGAACCTACTTTCAGAAATTGGTTCCATGATGATTGGCAGCTATGTCAAACAATCGCATATGGTGTAAAGAGCCATCCTCATCGGACCACATGTACATTAAATTCAAGGTTGAAATGGGAATCAGACAGACCATGACCTATAGGAATCCCAGGAAAACAGACTGGGAGACATACAGAAGGGACCTTGACTTAGGCTTATAGGAAATTAAAACCTCGATAAGGAATCCAGTAGAGTTTGAGGAAGTAGCAGCATAGTGACCTCATATCAGGACAATCTACAAGAAGTGCACAAACAGGAGGGTGGAATAATAACTTGGAAATTCAAAGAAAAAGGTACGAAGACTGTTTAACATAGCACGACATAAAGCACAATGGGCTAAATATCGTGAGGCCCTTGTCAACTACAACCTTGCAATCAGACAAGCAGACACGACATCCTGGAAGGCATTCTGTGAGGAAGTGGAGAACATGGCTGCTCAAGCCAGACTTCACAGAGTCCCCACTAGAGTACCAATCAATCCAGGACATACGGTGAGGAAAGAGGATGGGAAATATACAAAGACAGGATATGAGACACTGGAACTGCTCCTCAAAACTCACTTTCCTCAATATGCTCTGCCGGACAACACAGACCAGAATGTAATCCCGGAGAGATAATGGTTCTCAGGCTATCGAAGAGAGGACTGTGACTTGGCAAAGGAGTGTGTGGACTTTAATAAAATCCAATGGGCGGTGGGAAAATTCCAACGTTCAAGTCACCTGTCTCAGATGCAATTTTTCCAGCTCTCCTGCAACAGGCAGAAGAGAATCTCATAAAAATCCTATGCAAGTTATTCAGCGTTAGCCTAGCAGTAGGAATCATTTCCAATGCTTGGAGGGCAGTGAAGGTTGTCTTCATTCCAAAGCCAGGGAGGACTGATCATACCAAGGCGAAGGATATGACACCAATCAGTCTGTCCTCCTCCATTCTCAAAACATTGGAGAAATTGGTCAATGTATACATTGGGGAGAGGAGGCTAATTAGGGCCCCTCTACATTCAAACCAACACGTATATCAACCAGGTAAATCGTGTGTGACAGCTCTCCACCAGCTCATTGGGAGGGTGGAGAAAGCACTTCACTTCCAAGAAATAGCCCTCTGCATCTTCCTGGATATCGAGGGGGCCTTCAGTAATACGACCTTCGTTTCCGTGGTAAGGGCAGCAGAGGTGCATGGCCTGGGGACCACTACATGTAAGTGGACCAGGGCCATGATTAGTGGAAGGAAGGTAGAGGCTACCATGATGAATGAAAAGATGGTAATTAACACCACTTGAGGCTGCCCACAAGGAGGAGTTCTGTCACCTTTATTGTGGAATCTAGCAGTGAACGAACTCATTGAGGAACTACATTCCACATAATGCTTCTGTCAAGGATACACAGATGACTTTGTCATAGTAATACTTGGCAAATTTACTGACACAGTTAGAAATCTGACACAAGGAGGATTGGACATTGTGCAAAATTGGTGCATTAAACAGGATCTGAAGGTTAATCCTAAGAAGACTGTTGTGGTGCCATTTACGAAGAGGCATATCCAACACTCAAGTTGGAATCTAAAGCTCTGCAATGAAACTCTACCTGTGAAGGGGATAGTGAAATATCTAGGGGTAACCTTCAGATGAGAAACTAATGTGGACCCCTCACATTAAGAGTATCTGCTCCAAGTCAAAAAGTACTCTAGTGAATACCAGAAGGCCTTGTGATAAAAACTGAGGCCTAAGCCCCAGAGGTATGCACTGGATACACACCACAGTGGTTAGACCTAGGATATCTTATGGGGCCATAGTGTGGTGGGAGAAGGTAGAACAGCGGGTTGCAGCTAAGGAACTTGCTAAGATGCAGAGACTGGCCTGCTTAATCATAACAGGCGGAATTAGCAGCATATCAACCGCTGGGATGGAAGCCATGCTAGACATGCCTCCACTACACCTTTGGGTCACGATGGAGGCAGCAGATGGGGCATACAGACTCAAAATTGGCAAAAACTGGATCTCATCTGGATATCCCGGATCACACACAAACATAGTGAGTGGGGTAAACATAGAATGACTGGGGAAATGCCTGCCGACTATATAATAATTCCCAACTGCTTCAAGAAGTCTTACAACAAAATAATTGGAAGCAGGGAGCAGTGGGAAAAAACAGTTCGACACCGTACGGGGGACATTGTTTGGTTCACCGATGGGTCAAAATCAGACTAAGGTATTGGGGCAGGGGTGTACGGGGTTCGGCCAAGACTGGAGGGCATCATCTCTCTAGGAAAACTGGCCTCTGTATTCCAAGCTGAAATTACTGCAATCAGGACATGTGTGGAGGAGAACATGTGTAGGTGCTATAATGACCGTAGCATCTATGTCTATTCAGACAGCCAGGCAGCCCTGAAATCACTGGCAGCTCCTGCAACAAGATCTAAGATTTTTGCAGAATGCCACAGGGCTCTGGTGAAGCTAGGGGGGAAGCAACAGGGTAAACCTAGTGTCGGTCCCTGGCCACTCAGGGATCTGTGGCAACGAACAAGCCCACAGATTGGTGATGACTCCATTTATTGGACCGGAACCTGTCGTGGCAATCACCAAGGCTATGATCAAACTAGAACTATGGAAATGGCTCAGGAAACAGCATGCAGAATATTAGATCAAGGTCTATTAACAAAAACACGGTAAGGCAATGACACTCAAGCCATGTTTTAAAAGAAACTCTAATCCTGGGATTGAACAGGAAAGAGATCAAACTCACGACTGGACTGATGATCGGCCATGGGAACTTCGAGGAACACCTGCACACAATGGGTATAACGGAAGAAGACCCTAAATGTAGGATCTGTGATGAGGGTGAAGAAACTGCATCACACCTAATCTTCGAATGCACGGCATTGAAGAGCAAATGCAAAAACTAGTAAAGGTACTCCTTGCACTATTTAAGGGCATTGGTTGACTTTACTAGATATATAAGGAGTGATACTGCACAATAAACTCAGTTTTGGTGTGGGCAGTGGCTGGTTGGACCTAAGCTGTTTCAGCTTCCCTGTCAAAATCAAATCAAATCAATATGTGAGATACCATCAGCCTGGCTCCACAATCATATTCTGGGGGTGGTTTGTAACATAGGAGGAAACAATGGGTGAGCCTTGTATGACCAATGCGTAGACAGCATGAAGCAAGGAAGACCACCACAGCACAGTAGTCCCCTTGATTATGCTGTGTTTATTACTGAGAGCAGTAGTGCACCAGATGTCATTATACTTTTGGGCAAAGAAAGATCTGACATAGATCTGCATATCTGCAGCTGGAGTCATGAAAGAGAATGGAGGGTGAGTATCAGTTTATGAAGCCAAAAGGTCAGCCAGTTCATTGCCTGGGATACCCACATGACTTGGGACCCAGACAAAGACAACTGAGCAGGTGGCACGGCCAAAGGAAGAGAAATGGTCACGGATAGCAGAGACCGAAGTATGACGAGAGCAGAAGGCTGCTCAGGGATTCGGCACATATTAAAACAATGTGGAGGGAGGCCTGAGTAACAAAATGGAGGACCCTAGTAAGGGCTAGCAGTTTTGCTGTGAACACACTACGTAATTCCAACAATAAATGGTGGTCTAAGCCAGTAGCAGACGTGAAACCATATCCCATTTTATTTATCGTCTTAGAACGATCAGTGCAGAAAATGGTAGCATCCTGGAACTCTGCAAGGATGGAATGTATAAGATGCTGGAAGACCGTAGGGGCGACAGACACCTTACGACCCTGGCGTAGGTCGGTTCTAATCCGTGGTCTAGGCACCATCCGAGTGGGGTGTGAGAGGAAATGCAAGGGGTGCATTTTAGTGAATGGAGATGGAGGAAAACCCGACAGGGGGAAGTGAGATGCATTTCAGCCAGCAACCCCAACCATGGGCAGTGATCAGGAGGGAGACATTCCTCACTTGGAAAAAGGACAGAGTACACGGGATGGTCAGGGCATCTGTGAATGGCAACTGAATAAGAAACCAGGAGTTGGCTTCGTCGTATTTGTAGAGGGTGAATCCCCACTCGTGTGAGGAGACTGTCGATGGGACTAGTGCAAAAGGCACCGACAGCTAGACGCACCCCAAACTGGTGAACAGGATCGAGTATTTTGAGAGTGGAAGGAGCCACTGAGCTATAAACCTGACTCCCATAATCTAGTCTGGACAAGTCCAGAGCATGGAAAAGAAGAAGAAGAGTAGCATGGTCTTCATCCCAAAATGTGTGGGCCAGGAGGCAGAGAGTATTAAGCTTCTACATGCACGTAGTCTTCAGGCAACAAATATGGTAGAACCACGTCAGCTTTTCATAAAATAAGGCCAAAGGAATGGAACTGTGCTGCAACATCTAGGAGCTTGTAGCCTAAATAAAGTTCTTTAATCAGGGTGTACTACAAATTGACGACAGTGTACTATGAATTGACGACAAAAATGCATAATTGGCATTATGGAGCAAGAGAATTGGAAGCCTTGGGAGACAGTCCACACACAGAAGTCCGTCAGATGGTGCCCCGGAGCTGTCACTCAGCAGTCGCTACCGAGTGTGAGCTACATCAGATGCAAACATCATTGGCATACAATGCCGTGGTAACCTGAGGGCCAACAGAGATTTCAAGCCCATTGAGGGCTATGAGGAAGAGTGACACTTAATATAGGACCCTGTGGGATACCGTTCTCCAGAATCCGAGGGGTGCTAAGTGAAGTGCCAACTGGAACCCAGAAGAAAGGGTGGGATAAAAACTCGCAAATAAAAATCGGAAGGGGGCTACGAAAGCAATGGGGCCAAGCCGTGTTGTATGCCTTATGCAGGTCAAGGAAGACTGTGACAAGGTGCCAACAGTTAGTAAAAGCCTGTTGCATTGCAATTTCTAATCTGACTAAATGGTCAGTTGGAGTTTGTCCTTCCCGGAAGACACACATATATGGTAACAAAAGGCCAACATAATCTGAAGCTAACCATTCTCTCAAGCAGTTTACAAAGTACACTCGTCAGGCAATGGGCGATAGCTGTCGAGAGACGTTTGGACCTTTCCAGGCTTAAGGACAGCTATAACTACACTCTCGTGCCATTTTGAGGGGAAGGCACCCCTGAGCCAAATGTGGTTGAAGACCCTGAATAGATACTGCTTCTGTGTAATGTGCCAAGTGTTGAATCATCTGGTTGGGGATGGAATCTGGGCCTGGGGCCGTGTCATGTGAAGAGGTGAGAGCCTGAAAGAATTCCCATTTAGTGAGGGTTCATTATAGGGTTCAGCTTGGTGGGGTTGAAACAAAAGGGGGGTCTGTTCAGCTCTGTGTTTCCACCAGATAAAGGTGGCAGGATAGGACAAGGATGCCGATGCTGTCACAAAGTGTGTCGCGAGGTGTTCTGCTAGGACCAATGCATCAGTAGACACAGCATCTTGGAGAATAAGCCCCTGCACAGTTGACTGCACTGGTGTCCCAGAAGGCTCGGACCAAACCTGCAATGAAGAGCCATACGTCCCCAGGGACGAAACATAGCACTCTCACCATTCCTTTTCACTCCGCTTAATAAGGCAACAAGCCTTAGCACGGAGACGCTTAAAAGTGAGGAGGTTGGTCTGTGAAGGGTGTCATTTAAATTGCTGCAGCACCCGTCGACAGTCTTGGACAGAGACTGCCACATCCTTGGTCCACCAATGTACTGGTTGACGATGAAGGGGACCTGTGGATAGGGGACAGCAGCATGAAGAATAGTGGCAGAGATGCCCTGCATGGTCGCATCAATGCAATCTGAGAGAGAGGTGTCTAAGTGCACAGCAGACATATATAAAGGCCAACCTGCCCAACATGGGGGTCTGTCTACCTGGTGGCAGCAGAGGAATGACAGAATCAGTGGAAAGTGGTCACTGTCACAAAGATCATAACGGGGTGACCAATGTAGGCAAGTAACAATAACAGGGGAGGAGACTGTGAGATTGATAGCAGTGAAGGAGTCATGAGTGGCACACAAGTGGGTAGGGGAACTGTCACTGAGGAAACACAAATCCAAGTCTGTAGTAAGTTTGTCAAGTTGAAGACCCCCTCTTGACAAAGTGGCACTCCCCCCATCAGGGGTGGTGTGCATTAAAGTCCCCAAGGAGGACTTATGGGGGGCAGGAGTTGCTGTATTAAGGTAGACAGTTCAACACAAGGAAGTAGCCTACCAGGAGGGAGGTAGACATTGCAAACGGTGATTGCCGGAGTCGTCTTCACTGTAACTGCTATCACTTCCAGGTTGGTATGAAGGGGGATCCAGTCACTAATGACATCAGTGTGAACCACAGGGCAGACGGTATCCCGGGGCCAGCACGCTTCAAACAGAATGCCCAATAACACAAAACGTTAGGGAGTGGTCATGATGAAAGTGAGTTTCTTGAAGAACAAAACAGAACAAAGAGTAGGAAGAAACAAAGCATTGTATTTCTGGGAGGTGGTGATAATATCCGTTGTCATGTGGTGAGAGTCCATGTGAGACATACAAAAGCCGAGGGAAGATCGTGTCATTCGGTCAGTGGTCGTCATTGAAAAGGATGAGGTGACATCCATAAAAACTGGGTCTGATTAGGGATGAGGTGGAGGGGGCAAGGCCCCCCAGGTAGCCTTGTTCTTTGAATTGCACTGCTTCTTCTTCTCCCTCGGAGGGAGGGAGGAGGCGTTATCAGGTGGCAGTGATGTCAGGATTGGACAAAGAGCGAGTGCCTTTTGA
Organism: Schistocerca serialis cubense; assembly: GCF_023864345.2. Lineage (NCBI taxonomy): Eukaryota > Metazoa > Arthropoda > Insecta > Orthoptera > Acrididae > Schistocerca > Schistocerca serialis. The sequence goes on along the minus strand of NC_064638.1, from coordinate 525,672,797 downwards.
GTGTGGATCTCTCCTCCGGCCCAAGGGTGCAAGCTTCCTGTCCTGATAACGCTGGGGAGGGATGTTCTGAGATGGAAAAGGAGGAGTAGGAGCAGTTCCTGGAGTGGAAGGGATGGGAGTCGCCAAGGAGAGGGGTGAGGAGGGGAAGGCAAAAGTAGAGGAGAAATTTACAGGGTGAAGTCTGTCAAATTTCTTCTCAAAGTAGATGAGATGGTCAAGGGTCTTTATTTCCTGAATACTTTTTACCTTTGTGTACACTGGACACTCTTGTGAGTGGGGAGAATAGAGACCAGAGCAGTTTATACACATTTAGGCGGTGGAGTACAAGTGCTCCCCACATGAAAAGGGCGGCCACAGTCATCACAGATGGGAGTGGCATCACATCATGAGGACATGTGGCCGAACTTTAAAGGCAATGAAAGCAACGCATGGGAGGTGGAATGTGCAGTTTCACATAGCATATGTACACCATTACCTTGACCTTCTCGGGCAATGTGTCCCCTTCAAATGCCATGATGAAAGTGCCATCGTCTACATGATGGTTATTAGGGCCTTTCTGGACAGGCTGGATGAAATGAATGCCACGTTGTTCCAGATTAGCCATAAGTTCATCATCGAAATCGAGGAGAAGGTCTCTATGGAAAATTACATCCTGTGTCATACTGAGTGACTTGTGAGAAGTGATAGCCATGAGCTTGTCTCCTAAACAGTCACATGCATAATGAGAGGCTGGTTGGCTGGCAGAAGTTGTCTTTATAAGGAGAGAGCCAGATACGATCTTGCTTAATAACTCAACTTCAACGAAGTTGTCCTAAGTATGTTCCACAAAGAAAAGGGATTTGTTGGCAGCAAAAGTTACCCTGTCAGTCCTGATACAGACCAGGAACTGAGGAAAGGGTTTCGCCCCAAGCGGGCACGTCTGGCCCTTCTCCCAGGACGTATCCAAAGAGGGTAAGGTTGGAAAGGCAGAAACAGGAACTGAGACAGAACTACATTAAAGAAGAGATGTGGCCGCAGTAGAGCAGCCAGAGTTTAACACATTTCACGTGCCAAACATCCGTCCTGGTACCACCCACTCCAAAACAGGGGCGCACCTTGGGGGCCACCCAGTCACTGCACTGGCTGCCTGGCAGGATAGTCATTGCCGGGAGTTCCGACACCCTGAAAAGATGGGCAACCAGTCCTAGGCTTGCACAAGATGTTCACGGCACAGGTACTAACAGTGTGATCCCTGTGTTATAAGGAGGCTCAGCCAGATGTGTACATAACAGCCCCACCACATGGACTAGCTACCGAGCTGTTGACCTAGCAAGGAAACAAAAGGGCTTTCACACGGAGGGAGACGAAGAGGAGAGAGGGGGGGGGGGGGGAGGAGGAGGAGAGAAACTCGAGCCAAAGATGCTGGGGAGGGAGTTCTTCCCTATCTGGGTCACAGTACAGGTTTCGAATTTGGAGATGGAAGTCAAATCCCTGAGGGGGCCAAAAAAAGAAAAGCGAAAAAAGAGGAAAATCAACCAACTAAAACTACAAGACAAAGGAACGTCATGAGGACAGCCAGACCAACATAATGAAAAACGCCAAGAGAGGAAAAGAAAGGAGGACAGGGAAGGAGATAGAAGGGGAAGGGCAAGCAGCCCAGAAAAGGATAAAGGCTGCAATAGCTCAGGGACCCGTGCACGCCACACACATACCCACAAAACAGCTGTTGGCCCCCTGGAGGGACAAATTTTGAGATCTTGATGGAAAGTGAAGACATAAGTTGGTAAAAAATGTAAGGACTTCTGTATTTCTAAACATGTGAGCAAAAATCTTAAGTACTAAAATCAAAATCTTTTGCAATTAACTGTTTTCACACGGAGAAAGCAAGTCAAATGGCATATATGTTATATGTTTCATGAAGACCACTAATATTATTTTATTTCAATAAAACGAAACACATTTGGTGACAAAAATATGTATTTCATTGGAGTCACAAGACAGATTTAAAATATCTTCTTGATATCAGAAATAACCTCACAAAAAAGTAAGCCTCTTGTGTATAAGGAGGGGAAAAGTTGTTTAAACCAACACTAAAGTTGATTGCCAATAAAATGTTGGCTCTACTACATTTGTTATTGTCTGTTATTGCCCACTGTGTTATGTCTATTATTTTACAGGTAATGCGTGGTTCTCTTTCACAAAATACGTGAGTACATAGCGTACACACTGCCAGTGACTGCCACAATTTTCTTCCTCTTATCATCCCTTAACTACACTCCGCCCGAACAGGCCACGAAGGCCCCAACGGTACTGACTGGCTGCCGTGTCATCCTCAGCCCACAGGTGTCACTGTATATGGAGGGGCATGAGGACAGCATACCGCTCTCCTGGCCATATGTTAGTTTCCGAGACCGGAGCTGCTACTTCTCAATCAAGTAGCTCCTCAGTTTGCCTCACAACGGCCGAATGCATCCCGCTTGCCAACAGCGCTCGACAAACCAGACAGTCACCCATTCAAGTGCAAGCCCAGCACGACAGAGCTTAACACCAGTTCCCATCAGATCACTGAAGTTATCACTGCGGCAAGGCCACTGGTTCTTATCATCCATACTTTCTAATATATAAACTACTTCTGAAGCACCAAAATGTGCTAGAATAAATAACATGCCTATAAAACGCCTCACTGTACAATGTTCTTGCGGTGATTCAGTTTCTGAAATCCACTGGCTGTGGCCTGTGACCTGTCACGGAGCACCGCAGACCCGAGTCCAAAGATAAGCCACAAAAATCTGCCACATTATGCCTCACACAAACAGACCTGGTCTGCATGCAGATTGGTGAGACTGGGTCCAAAAGGCAGGGCCTGCACATTAGTGGGAAATGATGGGCTTCAGATTTGTAGTCCCGGTCTGTTAGAGATACCCACAGAAATGGCCTGCAGCTTTGACCCGTCATTGAAGTCTAAATGTCACAGACACCACGTTGACAAAATAAGACCGTGGTGATCAATCCATGCAACAGATAACTTGCATGAATACTCTGAAAATCAATACTAATGAGGATATGTTGTTACTCACCATAAAGATGATCACTGAGCTGCGCACAGGCACAAGGAAAAGACAATCACACTCTCACAAATAAATTTTTAGCCATAGCCTTTGTCAGAAAATGAGAGAACATACATTCGCACAATCATTCAGACACAACTCATGCACACATGACCACTGTCCCTGGCCACTGTGTCAACAATCTCTGAGAATCAGATCCGAACAAACCGCTCTTCACACGTCCCTGCCTCTCATCGGCCGCTGCTAGGCTAGCAGCAAGAAATGGTGGCAGCACTGACTGCAAGCTGAGTGGAGTGGTGGAAACGAAAGAATCAGTAAGCATGAGGGAGTAGTGAAGTGGCTCACGTATGCAGCTGCGCCCAGTAAGCGATAATGAATGGCATCTCAGTAAAAAAAAAAAAAAAAAACATTTCCTCTACTGGGACAAAAACAAGACTTTTCCAGAGTGTTTTCAAATTACCCTGATTGACCTGACATGTTTAAAATTCCCCTTATTTCCAGAACTTGTGGCAACCCTGACAATAAATTTTAGCATTCTGTAATTACGTGAATGTATTTTAATTCACTTGATAGCTCCCAGTCACAGAAATCCATTTTGTTTTCATTTGGCATGGGAGCTGTAAACTAAGAGGAAACAGCAAAAACACTTCCCCTTACCCACTATAGCTCAGACTGCAGTGCACGTGTGTGAATTGACAACTTGGGCGCACCAAAAAAATTTTCCAGTTAGCATCTGGCTGCTCGCTGCAACTGCTGATACAGCTAACAACCACACTTAAGCAGCAGAAGTGGGAGAAGGTATTGCTCATACGTGACTCAACTGTGCATGCGTCTGCTGGCAACCGCTCAAGCAAACTTCATGTAAACAGTTGTACAGTTGTGAAGTCTTGCTCACTGTAAGCAGTTTGTTATTATGAAGTATTGCATAGTCTTTGTCGTAAGGCCTTGGCACATTCTGCTAGTGGCAGACGCTTGTGTGTGCATGGTGTTTTGTTGTTTAAATGGCAAAATTCCCCAACAATTGAAGTTTTATTTTGTCCCCCTCCTCCCTCTCGTTTCTGTTTTATTGTTGCAGTATTATCATTCTGAAGTAGCAGGATATGGCACAATATTCTTTATCAGAGTATCAGTTGTTATCAGTCAAAATTACAAAAATTTAACTGAAAAATAAGACAATTAAAAATTCCCGGAGTTCCAAAAAATTCCCAGTTTTTGCCCACATGAAAAATTTCCTGGGTTTTTCCCAGATTAGCCGTCTGGGGCCATATACAACCTTTATTATTGCAAAAATGACAAGAGAGTGCCATGGATATGATACACGAGGTGGGATAGCAGTCATGAAAACGAAGGATCTTGTCACAAAATCTCAATCAGCAACTTTCTCCTCTGAATGTGAAAATACACTCCTGGGAATGGAAAAAAGAACACATTGACACCGGTGTGTCAGACCCACCATACTTGCTCCGGACACTGCGAGAGGGCTGTACAAGCAATGATCAGACGCACGGCACAGCGGACACACCAGGAACCGCGGTGTTGGCCGTCGAATGGCGCTAGCTGCGCAGCATTTGTGCACCGTCGCCGTCAGTGTCAGCCAGTTTGCCGTGGCATACGGAGCTCCATCGCAGTCTTTAACACTGGTAGCATGCCGCGACAGCGTGGACGTGAACCGTATGTGCAGTTGACGGACTTTGAGCGAGGGCGTATAGTGGGCATGCGGGAGGCCGAGTGGACGTACCGCCGAATTGCTCAACACGTGGGGCGTGAGGTCTCCACAGTACATCGATGTTGTCGCCAGTGGTCGGCAGAAGGTGCACGTGCCCGTCGACCTGGGACCGGACCGCAGCGACGCACGGATGCACGCCAAGACCGTAGGATCCTACGCAGTGCCGTAGGGGACCGCACCGCCACTTCCCAGCAAATTAGGGACACTGTTGCTCCTGGGGTATCGGCGAGGACCATTCGCAACCGTCTCCATGAAGCTGGGCAAAGGTCCCGCACACCGTTAGGCCGTCTTCCGCTCACGCCCCAACATCGTGCAGCCCACCTCCAGTGGTGTCGCGACAGGCGTGAATGGAGGGACGAATGGAGACGTGTCGTCTTCAGCGATGAGAGTCGCTTCTGCCTTGGTGCCAATGATAGTCGTATGCGTGTTTGGCGCCGTGTAGGTGAGCGCCACAATCAGGACTGCATACGACCGAGGCACACAGGGCCAACACCCGGCATCATGGTGTGGGGAGCGATCTCCTACACTGGCCGTACACCACTGGTGATCGTCGAGGGGACACTGAATAGTGTACGGTACATCCAAACCGTCATCGAACCCATCGTTCTACCATTCCTAGACCGGCAAGGGAACTTGCTGTTCCAATAGGACAATGCACGTCCGCATGTATCCCGTGCCACCCAACGTGCTCTAGAAGGTGTAAGTCAACTACCCCGGCCAGCAAGATCTCCGGATCTGTCCCCCATTGAGCATGTTTGGGACTGGATAAAGCGTCGTCTCACGCGGTCTGCACGTCCAGCATGAACGCTGGTCCAACTGAGGCGCCAGGTGGAAATGGCATGGCAAGCCGTTCCACAGGACTACATCCAGCATCTCTATGATCGTCTCCATGGGAGAATAGCAGCCTGCATTGCTGCGAAAGGTGGATATACACTGTACTAGTGCCGACATTGTGCATGCTCTGTTGCCTGTGTCTATGTGCCTGTGGTTCTGTCAGTGTAATCATGTGATGTATCTGACCCCAGGAATGTGTCAATAAAGTTTCCCCTTCCTGGGACAATGAATTCACGGTGTTCTTATTTCAATTTCCAGGAGTGTATTTTGTTGCTCCCACCAACATAGGGAAAGATGATGAAGGTGGTTCTATATACCTTGGGCCAAGCACTTAAGTAAGAATTACGGAGTATTTGTGTAGATGTAGATGTAAATGTGAGTCATTTCGTATCTTGCCAAAAATTGCTTTGTCTTGTAACATGAACTGTTCTTTGTTTTGTTTCTAGACAGTTTCACTCACTGGGTACCTCACTCCAATGGCAACTTACATGATTATAAAGAAAGGGTTCTTTGTACTTTACTGACATATGTACAAATATAGAAATGGTGTGTTGCAAGCTGACAGCCCGAGTTCTCGAATATTCCATTTGTAGATCCAGGATCACACACAGATCCATACTTTCTAGATGAAAATATAAGTGATGATTCACATTGTTTCCAAAAAGAAGGAACACTCTTGGCAGAGGGGAGATACTTTTTAGCAACAATCTGTATCACCCATACTGACAGGACGTTTTCCACACAATTTTGCATCAACTGAAAGGAAGTCAGTGAAACTTGTCTACCGCAGAGTTTCTTCAGGTGGAGAAAGCAGAGAGAGGTATTCACATAAGGAAGGAGAACAGATGGTGGTGCAACAACTGCAATGTTTGCTTTTGGATTCCACAGATCTTCCAGGATTAACAAACCAAAATTGCTTATACTGAACCTTAGAAAAAATTCTCACTTGCAAAGACCCATTGCAAGGACTCAGTTTTAACATTTCTGCATTATTTTCTGTTAATGTAGACAAGAAATAATGGCAAGAAAGGGAACATATAAAACATTTTTCCTTCACAATATTTTTTTTTCTTAGATATTCTGCCTATCTGAACTGTATATACTACAACAAACCAATTTTTGTGCAACAAATTATGTTTTTCTTTAAAAGACTGCAAATACCATGTTCCCATCACATAACTGCATTTTCCAATGTCATTTAAAAACAACCCAGAATTATAGCAGCCATGTTCCATGGGTAGAACACAACATTCAATGCTACTATATTTCTTATTTACCTTTTTTGTGTCAACAGTTATTGTGCTACGATTTTCATGATTTTCTTCAGAACCTGATACCTAAGTTTTCTGATTTTAACAACCTGCTTGGTAACAAACACTCTGTAACATTTTCAAGGTGTTACCACATTTTCTTCTATTTTTCAGTCAACATTTACAGCAAATTTCTTAATCATATTGTTGTGTTACCTGGCAGAGAACGGCAAATTTCTTTTGGACAGAGTCTCATAAATGACTGGGGCAAGTTAATGAATTAATAGCAGCAAATGATCTAAGGATGCACTATGTTTTTCTGACAACTTTCACTGTCTTAAATTTTAGGCAGGTAAGGAACACGAAAATATGATATTCCAGTTGCACTTCAACGCAAATTTCAGTTCATTGCTATGTTCCATGTTTTTCAATGACATCCATCTCTCAGTAAAGTATCTGTGACTTAACATCTCTTTAGTATAATCTTCAAAGCAGAATGGGACTACGTTTTTGCCCAAATTAAAGTTTTTACTAACATGTAAAACACTTTTTGTAAAAGACAAGTTGCTACTTAACTTCCCATTCTCTTAGAGGTCATCAATGCTTTCCGGTGTAAAATATTTTCGTTGAGGACTATTATATCATTCAAAACCACATTACTGTAATTGGCCAAATAATGTATACTGGCAGACCCCTGATTCTACAAAGAATCAGTCCCCCAGGTATAAAACCGTTTCAAATTCTGACTGCTTTACACGCAAGTTAAAACATTATCTTTTTTATGTTAAGCACGTAAGCAAGAATAAGTTTAGAATAGATTTGAAATTATGTTGGAGTTGCTGGAAGTTGCTACAAACTGCTGACATTATCAAATACTGGATGAGTGTAGTCTGAGCAATTTGCACTCCGTTTTAATCAAAGGCTAGTCTTTCACGTACCTCAATTCTTATGATGTCGTAGCTACTAAACTATGTGTCGTACAATGATATAATTTTGCAGATATATTCAATGGTATATTTGAGAACGACCTCTCACGAACCATGAATCTTGCCACTGGTGGGGAGGCTTGCGTGCCTCAGCGATACAGATAGCCATACCATTGGTGCAACCATAACAGAAGAGTATCTGTCGAGAGGCCAGACAAATGTGCGGTTCCTGAAGAGGGGCAGCCGCCTTTTCAGTAGTTGCAGGGCAACAGTCTGGATGATTGACTGATCTGGCCTTGTAACATTAACCAATATGGCCTTGCTGTGATGGTGCTGTGAACGGCGGAAAGCAGGGCGAACTACAGCCGTAATTTTTCCCCGAGGGCATGCAGCTTTACTATATGGTTAAATGATGATGGCGTCCTCGTAGGTAAAATATTCCGAAGGTAAAGTAGTCCCCCATTTGGATCTTCGGGTGGGGACGACACAGGAGGACGTCGTTACCAGGAGAATGAAAACTGGCGTTCTACGTATCAGAGCATGGAATGTCAGACCCCTTAATCGGGTAGGTAGGTTAGAAAATTTAAAAAGGGAAATCGATAGGTTAAAGTTAGATATAGTGGGAATTAGTGAAGTTTGGAGGCAGGAGGAACAAGACTTTTGGTCAGGTGAAGACAGGGTTATAAATACAATATCAAATAGGGGTAATGCAGGAGTAGGTTTAATAAACACGAAGCCCATGCCTACCACAGTAGTACAAGTTTATATGCCAACTAGCTCCGCAGATGACAAAGAGATTGATGAAATGTATGATGCGATAAAAGAAATTATTCAGACAGTGAAGGGAAACGAAATGGGTGACTGGAATTCGGCAGTAGGAAAAGGAAGATAAGGGAAAGTAGTAGGTGAATATGAACTGGGGGTAAGGAACGAAAGAGGAAGCCGCCTGGTAGAATTTTGCACAGAGCATAACTTAATCATAGCTAACACTCGGTTTAAGAATCACGATGGAAGTTGTATACATGGAAGGTTTCAAATACATTATATAATGGTAAGACAGAGATTTAGGAACCAGGTTTTAAATTGTAAGACATTTCCAGGGGCAGATGTGGACTCTGACCACAATCTACTGGTTATGACCTGCAGATTAAAATGGAAGAAACTGCGAACAGGTGGAGATTTAAGGAGATGGGACCTGGATACACTGAAAGAACCAGAGGTTGTAGAGAATTTCAGGGAGAGCATTAGGAAATGATTGACAAGAACAGGGAAAGGAAATACAGTTGAAGAAGAATGGGTAGCTTAGAGAGATGAAATAGTGAAGGCAGTTGAGGATCAAGTAGGTAAAAAGACGAGAGCTGGTAGAAATCCTTGAGTAACAGAAGCAATATTGAATTTAATTGATGAAAGGAGAAAATATAAAAATGCAGTAAATGAAGCAGGTTAAAAGGAACACATCAGGGAAGATCAGTTTGGATTCCGTAGAAATGTTGGAACACATGAGGCAATACTGACCCTACGACTTATCTTAGAAGATAGACTAAGGAAAGGCAAACCTACATTTCTAGCATTTGTAGACTTAAGAGAAAACTTTTGACTGTTGACTGGAATACTCTCTTTCAAATTCTGAAGGTGGAAGGGGTCAAATACAGGGAGCGAAAGACTATTTACAATTGGTACAGAAACCAGATGGCAGTTACAAGACTCGAGAGACATGAAAGGGAAGCAGTGGTTGGGAAGGGAGTGAGACAGGGTTGTAGCCTATCCCTGATGTTATTCAATCTGTATATTGAGCAAGCAGTAAAGTAAACACAAGAAAAATTCTGAGTAGGAATTAAAATCCATGGAGAAGAAATAAAAACTTTTGAGGTTCGCCGACGACATTGTAATTCTGTCAGAGACAACAAAGGACCCGGAAGAGCAGTTGAACGGAATGGACAGTGTCTTGAAAGGAGGATATCAGATGAACATCAATAAAAGCAAAACGAGGATAATGGAATGTAGTCTAATTAAATCAGGTGATGCTGAGGGAATTAGATTAGGAAATGAGACACTTAAAGTAGTAAAGGAGTTTTGCTATATGGGGAGCTAAATAACTGATGATGGTCAAAGCAGAGTGGAAGTCTTTTCTGAAAGTATGTGTATGGAAGTGAAACATGGACGATAACTAGTTCAGACAAGAAGAGAATAGAAGCTTTCGAAATGTGGTGCTACAGAAGAATGCTGAAGATTAGATGGGTAGATAACATAACTAATGAGGAAGTACCTAAAAGAATTGGGGAGAAGAGAAATTTGTGGCACAACTTGACTAGAAGAAGGGATTGGTTGGTAGTATATATTCTGAGGCATCAAGGGATCATCAGTTTAGTATTGGAGGGCAGCGTGGAGCGTAAAAATCATAGAGGGAGACCAAGAGATGAATACACTAAGTAGATTCAGAAGGATGTAGGTTGCAGTAGGTACTGGGAGATGAAGAAGCTTGGGCAGGATATAGTAGCATGGAGAGCTGCATCAAACCAGTCTCTGGACTGAAGATCACCACCACCACCACCACCACCACCACCACCACCACCCCCACCACAACAACAACAACAACACGTGAGTACAGTCTACAAAATGTAATCATCATGACCAACACTGAAGTTTTACTGCATGAACAGCAAAAATGTAGTATGCAATACGGTTTTTTCCTTTCATCATCTGGTCTGTGTGTGTGTGTGTGTGTGTGTGTGTGTGTGTGTGTAGTGAAAATGTGACATCAAGGTTTTAAATTATGTGTCAAGTTTTTTGGAATTTGCTTGTTCTCTCATTCTCAAATAGTGGATGAATAAAGTCTGTGTAATTGACATGTTGTGAGCTACACTGCTAAAACACATGTACACAGTTTGTAACTCTAATATTTGTCTATGTTAAAGGATTAACATACGATTATAGTTCTTAATGAGTATACATGACAGCAATTTAAATTTTGTCAATAATTATAGGAAATACTAAATTTTGTTGCCCCTGGAAGCTATTAGACAGGCAACCCACAACTGGAAATGGGTGACCATGCACCAGGTTAGTCATTTAATAAGGTAGATGATTACTTCATTACTTGATAAAGAATTAAAATTGTGATTAAGTGCAGTTATTAATGAATGTACCACAAATACTGCTTGCTTTTGGTGTTTAAAAGATGCCAAATGATTACTGGAAAATGTATGTTAGTGACATATATATTAGCACATTGCTTAAAATGGAAGCACTTCTTACCATCATCTGAGTCGCTAGATCGCTTTCTGTCAACTCTTTTCAAGAGATCTGTAGCTACACCATTCAGGCGGTCTCCACAAAATGTATCCATATTCTCCACGGGATGTGGTGGGCTTTGCAAGGGAGATACGTGGTTTTGTGGCTCAGACCCGGACTTGTCTCCATTTTCCTTACTATCATTCCCTGTAATGACATAAAAATACAACAATTTCATTCATCAAATACAGGATATACGTTACAGCAACAATGACTTTATAACTACACATGTGCTACTATAAAAACAAGTCTCAGGAAGCATCACAGCACAATCGAGAAACGGTTCGTCTAATAACAACTGAAGATCTTGGTATGATAAGAGATTTGTGCAAAAATGGTCCCCAAGAATCTCACACCACAACAGCGAGAAACACAGAAAAATGTGGCAGCTGATCTGTTAGAGCAAACGGAAATCAATCCAGAATTGTTGAGCCATATTATCACTGGTGATGAAAGTTGGTTTTTTGAGTATGATCCAGAGACAAAATGCCAAAGTTCGCAATGGTGCTCAAAGGGATCACCCAGACCAAAAAAAAAAAGCTCTCATGTCAAAATCAAAAGTGAAATGCCTGCTTGTGTGCTTCTTTGATTCCAAGGTAATTGTTCATAAAGAGTGGGTGCCTCCTGGACAAACAGTTAACCAATATTACTACAAATAAATTTTAGAAAGACTTCATAAAAAGAGTTCTTCGTGCCCGTGCCGACATTGCTGATAATTGGATTCTGCATCAAGATAGTGCGCCATCCCATACTGCTCTGTCAATACACCACTTTTTAACCTCAAAACAAATTTCAGTACTACCAAAGACACCTTATTCACCAGATATCACTCCGTGCGACTTTTTTCTATTTCCAAGAGTCAAAACGGCTCATTTTCAAACAACACAAGATGTCCAAAAAGCTGTGACAAGGGTCTTGGAGGACATTACAGAAGATGAGTTCCAGAAAGGCTACCATCAATGGCAGAAGCGCTGGAAAAAGTGTGTGCAATCAGAAGGGAACTACTTTGAAGGAGACAACACTAAACTTGACTATAACCGTAAGCAACTTTTTTTTTTTCACATCAGTCTCATTACTTTATTGTCGCACCTTGTATATGTGGACAAGGGAAACAATTCCCGGATTTTTCCCGGATATCCCAGTTAAAAAATACACTTTTGCTATGTTAAGTGACAGTAGATTTTCCCTTGGAACTGAAAAACTTATCAATCCTTTGAATGGTTAACATTTTGTACACTGATGTAGAACTTCCCAGCACAGGGGAGGGTGGGGTGGGGGGCAGTAAGCTACAAGAAAAGCTAAACTTTCACATATAATATTGGTCTCTAAGGCTAATACGCTACATGAGAAGCTAAGATTTCACATGTAATATTGGTCTTTTTTTTTTTTTTACGTGTGTTACACTTTCTCATCACATAAATGTGCCAGTAAAATTTAAAATAATGACATAAATGTCTGGTCTTCTGGGTACGAAATTTTTCTAAGTAGCTGGTCCTCAAAATTTTAAGTTTTAAAGGAGAGTTAAACACACTGTGATTTAAGAAATTCATCCCACATTCTCACATGTAACATAATTCACCTTGTATAAAAGGAAATTTATTTTGAAAGTAATTCTTTTCAAACCACAATTCGCAATATTTACCCGAGACCTGTTAGAGATAGGTTTGTTTTAGCAGTTGCCACAGAATGCCAGAAAACTGGCATTATTGCGCATGCATAGCTGTGATGATGCAGGAAGCCCATACGTTCATATGGATAAAGCATTAAGAGATCTTACATTACATCATAAAAGAAACAGTACATCAGAGGATACTCTAAGAGCACCGAAATTTTATAATACATACTAAGATGCATAATTCGGCTTGTCCAGATTCACAATGAAGTAGGCCCCACCTGGTATTAGCTTTCCCACAAGCTCCCTTAACAGCAAATCACTCACACCCACTAGTCCACTACTATAAATTAATCATACCCATCCACTCCCACTTGCCCGTTCTCACTCACTTGTTCAACCCAAATCATTTTCATTCTCTCTTTGTGTCTCTCTGAGGTCCTGTATAATTGGCGTGTGTTTACTTGAGTGAATATGTGTGTGTTTTATTTTCTGAATAAGGCTTTGGTCGAAATCTAAATGTGTAACTCTCCTTTCGTAGTGCCTGTCTGCTACTCAATGAGTAATTTTTATGGTGAGTAGCAATCTACCCTGTTTCCAATATCGCTGGTAGTCCAACACAGGGTTTCCATTGTTTGAAGGAATGTAGGAAGATATTTTTGCTTAGCAAGAGTGATAAGAAGCAGATTTCAGATTACCTGAATGGTCAACACAAAAATTACACCTTCATCAATGACAATGTTGAGCATTAATGACAAAAATCAAGAGTATTGTATTATATACCTTCAATAGATATGTGCCAATTAAAGTTGCGAGGGATTGGAAAGACCCGCCATGGTTCACCAAGTGTTAGAAAGCTACTATGAAAGAAGCAAAGCCACAATGCAAATCTGAATGTAACCAAAGCCTCACAGACAAACAAAAACCAAACAAAGCCAAAATTGGCATACAGTTATACGTAAAGAGTTGAACAAATCTGAAATTATAAGTCCATCCATCGATCTGACACAAAATTCTAAGGAGGTTTAACTCGTGTGTGTGTGTGTGTGTGTGTGTGTGTGTGTGTGAAAGAGAGAGAGAGAGAGAGAGAGAGAGAGAGAGAGGAGGGGGTGGGGGGAGTGATGGGAGGGGGCAAGGTTCCAGCATGGGTTAAAATAATATGTTGCACTGGTTTGGGGCCCAGTATTCACCACTTGCATGCTCACAAAAGTGTTTTAAGCCCCCTGAGGGGTCGTCAAGAAAGAGTGCAGGTGAACAAAAAAAAAATGATGCGAGGAAACAGGTCGGACCATCTAATTGTTCACGAATACACAAATAAATTCAATTAATACTCTTGAAATCAAGAGAAAAAGCTTTTTTGTGACACATTATGCCACTTACATAATGGTCTATGTTTCTGCTGCTTCATTAATAAATTCAACTTTTTCCCCTTCTCATTCAGTAAGGCTTATTTATTTATTTCTGTATATCTTTAACTCAATTCTTCATGTATTTTCTGAAAGATATAACTGCATTCGACTATAAAACAGGTTTTGTTTCACAGTCTAGATTTCGGACTAAGACAATTATCACGTGTTAATAAGTACTATAAATCATTAGACTTGAACAGCACACAAGTCATCGCCAAAACACATATCCTCTCTCATTTACTTCGCATTATCTCGCATTTACTTCGCGCGAAATTGGTATATATAGCTACACTAATTGGCTTAACTATGCTAATTAGCATATTGCACAAAAGTTCTTGCATTTACCTTGGGCAAAATTGGTTTATATAACCAAAGATACATGTTTTGATAATGACTTGGGTTCCACTAGAGTCTAATGATTTAAAATACGCGAAACATTATGGGCTTAAGTCCGAAATCTAGATTGTGAAATAAAACCTGCTGTGTAGTAAAATGGCTGTTATATGTCTCAGAAAGTTTTATATGACTGTGACTCCATTCAAAAGTAAATTCCTTAATTCTTTATGTATAACAGTGTTTGCAATACTTACTAAAGTAAATCATGTATGTCTAAAACAGAAAACTGATCTGGATGTGAAAATATATCTTGTGCACAAATATGGCAAAGTAGAATAATTTTACATTTGAACATCTGAGTTCAGAAATTCATACCTCTTTTCCGTCTGCTGCGTGCAGGCACTCTTCTCATTTCAGTGTCAAAATCTACTGTAGGGCCAAGATGTGCAAAAGGTCTTGTCAAAGGCCCACCTTGACTGCGCTCTTCAGCAGCTCTGCTTTGTAATTTATGAAGTTCTTTGAGCATAAGTGGCACAAGTTTTGCATTTTGTTCTCTGTAACAAAAGAGTTATTGAATCAGATGAAAATTTTTGGGGAGAAGTCCTTATATAACTATAATCTGTTTCAAATTTCACAATGATGAATAAATTTTAACTTTTTTTTCATTCCTCCAAGTGACAGGTAGGCAAAGACAGCAGTACATTGAATGGACAACATTGGGCCACCTAGAACTCATCTCAACACAGTGTTTC
Organism: Schistocerca serialis cubense; assembly: GCF_023864345.2. Taxonomy (NCBI): domain Eukaryota; kingdom Metazoa; phylum Arthropoda; class Insecta; order Orthoptera; family Acrididae; genus Schistocerca; species Schistocerca serialis. The sequence goes on along the minus strand of NC_064638.1, from coordinate 525,657,614 downwards.
AGTGCAGGTATTTGCCAAGCTTGGCATAAAGAATGAAAGATTGCAACAGTTTGCCCTGTTTTAGTAAACGAGTTAACTGTAAGAAACTTTCTGCCAGATTAAAACAGTGTGCCACACCGAGGCTTGAACTCGGGACCTTTGCCTTTCGCGGGCAAGTGCTGTACAGTCTGAGCTACCCAAGCACGACTCACGTCCCATCCTCATAGCTTCAATTCTGCCTTTAGCTCGTCTCCTACCTACCAAACTTCACAGAAGCTCTGCTGCAGACCTTGCAGAACTAGCACTCTTGGAAGGAAGGATAATGCAGAGATATGGCTTAGACACAGCCATTCTGGAGTTAACTCTAACTTTCAACTGACAGCAATCCCATAATTGCTGACACTAAATCAGAAAAAAATGAGACAAAAACAATTTTATTCAGGAACTTTTCTTCTATTGCTGTTAGATTACTTTTTTAGTTGCTTTATTCAATTTTTAAATACACAGTTGGTGAACATTACTTCGTAAAACACTCAGGTAAAAATGCTACAAAGATATCAGTCCTCTTCAAATGCAAAACAAATATTGACATACAATTGTCTGTCTATTATGTATCCTTAAAAACACAAATTTATCAAAGCAAAGAATTAAAGTATGCACAGAAAATTTTATTTAGCTAAAACAGTTTTTTATCTAATAGCTATTACAGTGACACATTATGAAATAATAATTTAAAAGAGGCTTTTATGGCACTGTTTAACTGCAGTTTATCATGCCAAAATCTCATATATCATGCTAAATACTTCGATTTTGAGATGTTTATATCAAGACCATGTGATAGCTTCCATCAATGATTTTAAAGATAAAATATATTTTCCATGGAATCAAATCTTTCAAACATATCTGATGGCATATCAAATCATTATACAAATTGTTTGAATCACATTGCAAGAATTTAATAGGAACAGAAAACTGTTCGTCAAAATCAATAACAAATTTGAAGTTTGTCAAAAGTACATTTACGTCTAAAGTGCTGACAATCTTATGATTAAATGAAAACGAAACAGAAGTTTTGCCTTTTCATTACCTGTTACTGAAGTATCTGCGCTAGCAGAACAGGAATGCGGAAAACACAAGCCTGAAAATAATTTATTGGACTCACCCAAACAAAACAATAATACAATCTCCGAAAGAACAGCAGACTCGATCCCAACTGCGGATCGACACAAATATAAAATACCAAATAATAATAATAATAATAATAATAGGAAAGACCCGACTCTTCATGGGGAGCGAACACAATAAACAGTCCTACACTGTCACGAGGTTCGTTGACTATACCAAGTCCATCTACAAGAGATCGGCCAGCTAGAAGAGGCGTCTCGCCGAGGCGGCAGGTCTGTATTCTTCCAAGCTGTGCATCGAACTGCCTTTTGCTGGCAGTACGCCGCATTATAAAGCCCGTTGGCACAGGTATCTGCTGGAACTATTTGCGATCACGTGCCTGGAGTATCAAAGTAGTTCCTGGGCTAGCTGCAACCTCTAGTGAAGCTGTTCTGCAGGCTCTGCGAATGGGTAGCGGTCCTTGGCAGCCATTGGTGGAGACCTAGTGGTGTGTTGTGGCCGCCAGTAAGTATCTGTTTTGACAACACAGGCTACATAGGTTTTCCTGGTGATTATACGCCCTGTGATGCAGGCATCCAGTGTTGGCTGGACGTGAAGTGGGATGCCAGTGCAGTAGGCGCTACGATGTACGAGACAGGCACCCACAGCAGTTACAATATGTGAAAATTCAGCAATTTTCAGCAAATTAGGCGGCACTTTCAGTCCTTTCATGTAAAATTCAAACAAATTTTAAGCTCTGAGGAAACACACTGCATTTATAAAATTAGCAGTCAAAGGAGTCAGGCATTATATTCAGTCTTAAGTGATAGAGTATTTTTATGTAACTCCAGTCCCAACAATTACCAGCAGTCTCAATAATTACCACCTGGGACTGGAGGGCTAAGCAAAGCATGGCAAAGTGAATGTCAAAATGCAGATAAAGATCTTTTCAGTCATCTGTTTCATTACGTTTCATACCTTGGTAACAACTTCATCCTACCATATAGGATTTATGAACTTCCTAGCCAAGACAACACATCAGAACAAACATAAAAGAAATATGTTGTATAATATAACATTAATGTTTAAAAAATAAGAACAGCGCTGGGGTACGTTTAGCGACTTTTCTCTGCCAAATAAAATATCCTGTATTTTGTCGAACAAACAATTCAAATCAATTAACGAAAGCCAGTCAAAATTCCCTTGTGAGAGAAGCAATCTCTTCATCAATTCCACTCAGTACAGTGGCCCTTTCAGCCAGTATCCGTGACTTTATGACCTCCAGTTCTTTAACTTGCTGGACGATGGATCTCTTCCATCCAGCTCTCTTAGCATCTTTATCTTCTTCACATTTCTTCTGCTTTCAAGCCTCGCCATATCGATCTTGAGCATTGCAATAGTCGAGACCTGTTAATGTCAATTTTTAAGACACCGTCAGCTGATTTCAGGCCATAATATACTTGACGTATGGCTACCAATGGCTTGGTTTCTTGGTTGACCATCATACACTCTTTATTAATGGAAAAACGTTGCTCTACAAAGGCTTGACCATGGCTCAGAATGTAACCCTTTGAAGAAAGCTACACAAATGCTGACAGGTGTTATCACTATCCAATAAGCCTCTGCAAAAGTGATTGCTTCTTGTCTCAGCCGTCCCATAGTTTGCACAGAGGTCCAAAAATATCTCCTTACCAAGAAGTTGCAAGAATTCTTTCTTAACTTTATAACAGTCCTTAGCACTTATCTAATTCTGCGAAGAGAATTTCTGCAAGGCATTCAAGATTCTAGCCTTGCTAGTTCTTGGGGTCCTATTTATCACAATTGGATCAACCTGCACTCAGTGGAAGGCACTTTTACTTTTCTGAGCTCAGACCATACAGCATGACCTAAGTTCATGTCTATTGCAGGAATAAGACCAGTTTTATTATCATGTTTTATATCAAACACTGATTTCATGGCAGATAATGCTTCAGCCTTAACAAGGACAGTCAATCAGCAAGTAGAGAAGACAAAGCATTGTAAAGGAAAGGTGCCATGGGCCACACATTGTAAGGCCCTCAAAAAGGGCACGACCTGTCCCGAAACAAAGCTAAAAAAAAGCTGGCAGCAGAGCATCTTCAAGGTACTTCAACATCATTTGCCAGCTGTAAGTATCTATTTTAATCTTGTGCTCCTTTACTTTGTTCGCATAAGTCTTTAGAACGGGGCTGATTTTTACACACCGGTCAACCGCATCCTTGTTTTCCAGCCAGCGCATGGAGCAAAACTTTTTAGAGAAGGGTGGATTTTCGGGTTTATTATTTCTTTCTGGTACATTCTTCAACATGGTATAAATCAATCTCAGAAAAGGTATAATGCCACAGTTAGTCTTTAAGGCTGCATTTTGAATCTCTGATGAATTGTATGAAGACCACAAGATCCCATCTCAATAAAAGTTGGTGCACTGTCCCATGAATACTCTTGAGATCTAGATGCAAATCTTTCAATAATGTCCAACTGACATTAGGCCCATCCACTGATACATGAAGCACGTTGGCAAGATCACATATTTCTATCTTAACATGACCGCATATATAGGCAGCAGTGGTACGGCCTAAAAATTCAGATGAAGAATAGTATATTTCAAGTTGTTTGTTAATTTTGAGCCAATATCTGAGAGCAATACCCATTTGCTGCAACTCTGACACCTTGTTAAGGCTCTCATCAAATAAAATTACAAAAGCAATGTCCCCTACAAGATCTTCGATAACAGTTTTCCTGCAGTGCGGAGCTAATCAGTGATGATGCCTTAATGACATGATACCTTAGTCCATCCACGCTGCATCTTACTAACTATATTATCATTAGGAAACATGACTGGAAACAAAGCAGTTTGATTTCCTGCAATACAAAAGGATGAATAATTTTCGACAGCCTGCAAAGCCCATTATTTCACACTTGTAACATCATCCTGAGTCATGTGCTTTGAAATATGACTGTTAGACAATGCAGCATTAGTGGCAGTGGCGGAGGTGATGCCAGACTGCAACAGCTGGGAGGTCTATACATCACTTAACAGTCATAGAACTGCACTTACCAAGGACTGACAAAAAAGATAAATGTTCACTGTCTTCTTCACTGCCGTGACTGCCTTGGGCCTCAAATTACTGAAAGCGAAAGACTTGCATATCGTGCAATATGGTTGGAATTTGATGTCTTGTGGGCCCTAATGCCCTCAAACCTTCAGTCATTCATCTTTTCAGCATTGAATTTCACCTTGCTTGGTTTCACCATGATATACTACTAGAACACTGCGAGAGTTGCCACTTGACTGAGGACAGAAAGTTGTTTTTGGCAACACTCCTGCAACAATCAAAATTCGGTGCACCTTCGAAGGTGATATGCCACACAAAAAACGGATTTTCCTGATGAGCCACGGATATTTCTGGCGGATTCTTTGATTCCTGCAGCCCCTGCCTATGTGTCTGTGGAGGCTTGACCTTCAGACTGTAACCACAGAATGCGAGAATAAAATATTCACAGTGTCCCTCCATACCTCATAAATGGTTCGAGTTACCGAAACGACAATTTGGCAAATGAAATATTTGAGTATTTTTCTACGTGGTAAGGAAATGGAATTGTCTTACCTACTGCATTATATGAATAACTATAGACTTTTGTAATAGAATGATTTTTTTTTTTAATCTTCTATAGTTGCTGAAATGAAAATTAGTGTGGCTTTGCAACAAAATATGTTAAGAAATTACACGTTTGTTTTCATACAGACAATGTGATTTTTCATAAACTTCTGATCTGAACTGATGACATTTAGCCATTTAATAAACCACCGTTTCACGATTCTGTCACAACTGCAAGTGCATTAGAATGATAGTGAAGTAACACTGTGTAAACTCCACTTTGTTTTGCCAAAGGAAGTAAATTTTAACAATTAAACAAGAGAAATGAAGCTGTTACTCGAAATTCGCCACTTGTGAATGAATGGTTTTCAAGAGACACCAAATTTTAGTTGCTACAAATATACTGAAGGGGCTGGACCATGACCATGACGAAAAACACAGAATTATATTGTGAAATACTTTGTTTATGAAAACTGACACATGCACATTACACAAAGAAGACTGTAAAAAACAGGGAGTACACAGAGATAGTTGAAAAATTTCTTGACCATTTTCTGTCTGTGGTCCACAGTGTTGTTATAAAAACTAACTACAAAATTTGAAATGGAGGTTCATAAAAAAATCCATTTGTAGCAACCATATCATCTGTAGCTGTTTGATAATAACTGAAAGTATTTTCAATCCATCTTTGCATCTATAGTACACAAAACAATAGTACCAAACAAGGAAATATCTAAAAGAAACTTGCAAGCAGACAGTATTTCTTGAGGTGAGCAAAAATCTAAAGTACTAAGTTCAACATCTTTTGCAACAAACTGTTTTTAGATGGAGAAAGCAAGCCAAATGGTAATAAATGTGTTTTATTAAGACTAATGATGTTATTTTATTTCAATAAAACTAAACACACTTGGTTGCAAAAATACGCATTTCCTTGGAGTCACAAGACAGATTTAAAATACCTTCACTGACCTCAGAAGAAAGTGGGCCTCTTGAAAGAAGTGTATAGGGCAAGGAAGAATTGTGTAAACCAACACTATAGGTGACTGTCAATAAAATGTTGATTCTACTATGCTCATTATTGTTAATTATAAATCAATGTGTTATGTCTATTACTTTTCAGGTATTGTTCGATTTTCGTTTCAAGAAACACACGATTACGAAGTGTACAAACTGCCAGTGACTGCCACAATTTTCTTCTTTGTATAGTGCATATTTCCAAAAAAACTTCTTTGGAAGTGCCAAAATGTACTTGAATAAATAAAATGCTTATAAAACGGCACACTATCCAATGTGCTTGTGGTGAGACAGTCACAGTTTCTCAAATCCATCACCTGTGGCCTCTGGCCTGCAGAGGAACACTGCAGTCTTGGGTCCACAGATAAAACACAAAAATTCACCGCATTACACCACACACACAAACAGACCCACACTGCAGCCAGATTGGTGAGATTAGATCCAACTGGCAGGGCTTGCACATTAGCAGGAAACGGCTGACTTCAGATCAGAAGGCCTGATCCATTAGAGATACCTGCAGAAATAATTTGAGGTTTTAGTCCATCAGGGAAATCCACTCACGTAGCCAGCTATTCACGAGTCACAGAGCCAGCTATTCACAAGTCACAGACGGTATGTTGATGAAATGAGATTGTGGTGATCAATCCATGCAACAGTAAGTTGTGTGAATACTCTGAGAATCAATAATAATGAGGATACGCAGCAACTCACAATAAAGATGATCAGTAAGCTGCAGACAGGCACATAGAAAAGACAATCATATTCTCACAACTAAATTTTCAACCATAGTCTTTGTCAGAAAATGAAACCGCACACACATTCACACAATCTCAGACACAATTCATGAACACATGACCACCGTCTCAGGCGGTTGCATCTACAGTCTCTGAAAATCATATCCAAACAAAACACTCCTCACTCCTCATGCCTCCTTGCCCTTCATCGGCAGCTGCTAGGCTAGTGCCAAAAAATGAATGGTGGCAGTACTGACAGCAAGCTGAGGGGAGTGGTCAGGAGGGGAGAAGAAGTAGGAGTGAGTAGGGAACCAGTGCACATACTCAGCTGCACTCAGACAGTGACGATGCATAGCATCTCAATAAACCAACCATTTCATCCACTGAGACAAAAATGAGGTTTTCCCAGCATTTTTTTTTTTTTTTCGCATTTCTTTCTGATTTTTTCCTGATACGTTTCAAATTCCAATTTTCAAGACTTGTGGCAACCCTGTAATTAAACTACAGAATTCCACAGTTTTTCACATGGTACTTTGTTGTTAGGGCTAATCGAAGCAGGAAGACAGAAATGGTTTTTACATGTTGTGCAATGCCTTCCTGAAAATTTTCCTGTCGCTTATCAACTAAATCTATAAAAATGAATGTCTCTTCGTTTGTGCCGTAAGCATTCCTGTATCACTTATCCAATTGGAACGCAACTTTGGCGAGTAGCTGTGCATATGCCTGTGAAGCCATATGATTTAGTACACCCATTTTACAATTAGGTAGTATGCAAGACTTTTCAACAACTCTGTGTATTTGATATAGTTTAGCAGCAGTTTGCACATTTCTGGTGTATACATCTAATGGTCAACATGACAGACATTACAATGCACTGATAATTGATGATGTGGTGATTGTTATAGTCTGAAATAATTTAACTCACATGAGACAATTCTTCATCATATAGATGGTGATAGTGAGTCTCAGAAACTTTAAGTTCATACAAAGGATTGCAATATTCAATTTTATTTTGGCAAAGAGAAGATGGATATCGTTCCAGTATCAAATTCAGAAATACACAAACATGTGGAAGTAAATAAGAAACTCATTGTCATTCATACCAACTGATTTTTCATAAAAATGCTGAAAATAAACCTTGAAATGTCAACAACTGTTCTATCAATACATTGTCGATATGTATCAAAACCAAATAGCTTCTCTACATTTGGTGTGCTCAAACATTATGGATTTCATTGTCAAGCATAATGTTTTTGGAGAGACACACTGTTGGAGGTATCCCATGGAATGGCAACAGAAGGATTGCCCCATGCACACAGTTTGATTTGGTTTACTGAAAAGTCACATCACATCAAACTGATCGAGTCATCTCAGCACATATAGAAAATTTTGATGTAGTCCCACATTTGTTTGGAATCTATACCAAAAACATGATCCATGTTCCACGTGACTTACTCAACAACAATTCACCATGCATATCTGATTGGAAATACCTGAACAATACAGACTGACTTGCCGAGACTATCACTGGCAATGGTGGATATCTACTCCATCACTGATGATCAATTGAGAACGTGGCAAATTTATCACTTTAAAAGTACAAAACAATGACAATGAAGTCAATAATCATTGAATTGTACTATATACACAATTACTCTTGAAAATGTACAAAGCATACATCAATATTGAGTGTTGCAACTCAGTGAAATCGAGCAAGAACGTTTCAATGACATGGCAGGTTTGGGAGCAGAAAATGCCAACAGCATCTATGACTGAAATCAAGCAATATAAACTGGAATACTACATTAGGAACAATGAATAAATATGGTAGGGGTGATCTATATTTACTTTCTTTGGAGAAGAAAAACTTCTCAGCCAAGATAGCAATAAAACAATGTATTGTGGATAATCGGTTTCAGTAAACTATGGTAACCTTCATCAGATCTTTTTACATGTTATTATAAACATCTTGGGCCAGATGTTTATAATAACCTGTAAGAAGATCTGATGATGTAACACAAGTTTACTGAAATTGGTTAACCACAATACAGTCTCTTGTTGCGATCTCGGCTAAGAAGTTTTTCTTCTTTTAAGGAAGAAATATGGCACATTATATCATTTCCAATCCAAGAGTGACAACCAACAGTAGTTCATCTGGCAGCGCAGTTTGAAAATGAGCAGCACATGTACTTCAAAACAGACTGTATGTACAAGAGCATTGTCACCACCAACTGCATTTTTATCATGGTTTGTGGATGATATGTCTGCTAAGAAAATACTTTCTTCTGACATGCCAACATACTAATGTGCAATGCGTCAGCGAACAAGATTCAACATTTCACATAAAGTGAAGCAGATGCATGGACATCCCAATTTATATATTACACACCTCAACAATGCAAAAGCTTGCCAAGAACTGAATTTTTCTGAAAACAATGCAAACTGGGATACTTCACTCACTAATGCATACACTACTGCTCAACCACTGCAAATACATGTGCTATTTGCAATCATACTGACCATGTGCTTGCCATCCAATCCAAAAGATCTTTTGGAACAACACAAAAGCTACACAAGAGAAGACATCCTGCACTGTTTGCACACTATGAACCAAAACCCAAGACATTCAATTTGCACTAAATGTGTATAATGAGATACTGGTTTCAATTGAGGCCACTGGTTCAGCTATCACTAACAAATATCACTGATACAACTTACAACAACTGCATTAATTAATGTGCAAATGACCTTTTTGAATGTGATTTGCACTGATAAAAACACTCTGGTGTTGACAAATTAGCTGTAGTTCTTCTAATGAATCTTCTGAGAGTGGTTCCAGAACAGCACACAGCATAACACAAATTATGTAAGCATTTACAAGCCAAAGGGGCAGATTGTATTTCCTACATGACCCACACACACAGCCAAAATTTTTCACTTATTTTGTCAACCATATGATCATAAAAACGGTATTGCATTGACAAATTGCATCCAGGGGAAGTGTGACAACTGTTTTGGATTATGGCCAAACAGCACATACAGCAAATATGGCACTGAAGTTGCCACTGAGTTGTAAATCACTGAGACACCAACATGTATAACTCCAATAGAAGTTGTGGAATTGGTAAAGCCATGTCAGCACATTATATAGGATGAATGTGCTGTAGTGCACAGTACCACTTAATCACACAGAGAGGAAATTAACAGAGATTCAGTGGTGCACTCTGAAGATTTTTGACAAACTCTACCAGTTATATTGTGTTCAACAGCTGCTGATGGCCTTAATGTTCATCTCAAATAATCAGTTTTATGTCAACAGGTACAGAAATTGACTCTGAAAACCAGTCTGCATGTACCGCCATGACATGAAGCATCTTCTGTACATTTCACAGAACAGTTGTTGGATATTGGGATTGGGAAAATGGCAACTGAAATTACAGAACAAGCTTCAGGTATACATCAGAAGGAAGAACAGAAATACTGTGTATACAAAAGCACTTCAATACAAAGTATTTAAACACAGTGTGTACATAAAGTCTAGGAACACTCTTAATTATTTATTGCACAAGAACTAAACATTGTACGTATGTCATACATATTGCACTTTGAAGAGAAATTCTGAAAGTTTTTTTACAAACATTCGATATGGGAACCATGAGTGACACGGCAGACGTCAATACGGTAATCGAGTTCTTGGCATACCCATCCCAGCTGTGGCATCGTCAACTGTGGTAGTCGCTTCCCGTATTCACTCCCAGAGCTCTGCTAGATCACGTGGTAGAGGCAGTACATACACCAGATCTTTAATGTGTCCCCACAAAAAAAAGGTGCAAATTGCCAAACCACACTGTGGCGGTATACATGAAAAAAAATTTTTTTTCAAGTTTTCTCTTCAAAATGACATATGTACGGTATCTGTACAATTTTTGACTCTTGTGCAATAAATAATTGAAGGTGTTCTCAGACTTTATGTACACCCTGTACAAACACTCTCTCTCTCTGTAAGTGGCATTGTAAGACATGCCGTGTATTTACTAGCTGTTAAATACAGAACATGATTCTGAAAGCGCAGCACTGACTGCTGCAGTTATCTAGTACGCAGCGTACATATCTCCCATAATACAGTGGTTCTCATTTAATTTTTTTAATCCTTCTTCACAGAAACAGACACCGCAACGAAACTTTAGTTGTAAGGCATGAAGTCATTAGTACGATGTCAACAGAAGTTTGTAACTATAGTCCGATTAGAATTATTTGAGGGGTGACACCTTTCACTTGCCGCTACAGTGGTGCCACATCAGCTGCCGGCTACTGCTCACTTATAGGTGACACACAAACAGGGCGCGTCACTTCACCAATGCTGTTACATGTAATGCGGAACACTGTTGCAAATGGCCTGCTGCGACTTATGACAGAAATACCTGATGCTCTGTCGACAATCGATTTTATGTGACTAATGACTGAACTGTGGCAGATGACTTGTTTTGTAGCCTTGAATTTAAACCTGTGGCCTAACCTAATCACAAACTTGTGATGTGCAATGTATATGAGATGGCAGACAACAGCAGCAAAACTAAGATCAAGATCACTTTGTTCAAACCGATTAAATGTAGCCTCCACGAGCAAACGTAAGAGAGAAAAATATCAGTTTCAGCAATAAAAAACAAACTGTAATTTTTTGCTATCTTTCATTGGTTATCTAAAACTATTCTCACACTGCGATACATGAACTGCCGTGTTACCAACCAATGAGCATTCCAGGTTGGCACTTGCTTGCAGATTATAGGCAACACAGGCAGAGAGTAAACAAAAAAAGAATGATAGGAAGGAAAATAAGAGAAAATAAAAAAGTCAATACAATAACAGGGTGTATACATGGACGAAGAAAAAAAATTCCCGGATTTCCCGGTTAAAAATACACTTTCTCCCGGATGAAAATACATTTTTTCCGTGTTAAGTAACAGTATACTTTTCCTCGAAACTGTAAACATATCAATCCTTTAAATGGTTGTGGTTTTATACGCCAGCGTAGAATTTCCCGGAACTTTAGAAAACGAAACGCAGGGGAAAATACACGTTTTAGAAAGATGTCTGATGTGCAGCAACATGTACACTGCATATTTTCATATTATGAAAGAATAAATTTGAATTCCACCAAACATCGCATGTTACTTTCCGAAGGATTGAAATCGAGATTGTGATGTGCTTTTGTAAGCCAGTTGTAGCTCGTGTCAAGCGATCTTGCCAGCCGATGCAGTGGATATTCAGATCATAGGACACGTGATGCACTCAGCCAATAGCAACATCACTGCAAAGTAGCGCGAACACACAAATATGAAAAGGTAATGGTTTAAATTAATATACATATATACATAGCTTTGCTACAAGAAAAGAAAAGCTTTTACGTTTAATATTGGTCACTTAAGATTAATAAGCTGCAAGAGAAGCTAAGCTTTAACATACAATGATCATTTTTGCGTGTGTTACACTTTAAAGATACATCACAACAAATTTGCCAGTAAATTTTTAAACAACGACATAAATGTCTGATTTTCTGGGCTCGAAAATATTCCAAATGGTCACCCTCAAAGACTTTATTTTTGAATGAGAGTCAAAATGCTCTGTGATTTAAGAAATTCATCGGACATTCGCGCGCACAGAGTTCATCTTGTGTAAAAGGAAATTTACTTTGAAAGTAATGCTTTCCAAACAACCATTCACAATATTTTCCCACGACCTGTTAGAAATAGAATCGTTTCAGCAGTTGCCAGAGCACGCCAAATAACAGTTGTCGCAGCGCTTGCGCAGCTACGATGAAGCAGGAAGCCCGTACGTTCGTACGTGCAAAACATTAAAAGATCTTACATTATGTCATAAAAGAAACAAGACATTAAAGGACACTCCAAGAGCATGGGAATTTTGTGAACTATATTAAAATGCATCATTCGGCTGAAAGTGCACATTCGTATGTCCAGATTCAGATGTAAATTTTCTTGGAGTACCTGTACTGTATAACCTCATGTTTGCTTCTTTATTAAGGCATAATGCCATATGTACTAGAAGATGAAAACGTGAACTTGAAATGCAGCGAACAGTTGAAACTAGCCAATAGCGTGGAATTAAACACTTAGTTTCAAATAAATTGACCGCCTCAGCAGAAAATATTAGTAAAAGTCAAATTTCTTTAACAAACAGACAAAAATAACTTCATTGTTCTGCAAGGTGATTAACGCTTGACTGTCAGAAAGGTGGAAACAAAATAATCTGAAACTAATTACATATTTTAGCCTTCCATAATTATGTGAATGTATTTGAATTCACTTGATAGCTCCCAGCCACAGAAATCCATTTTGTCTTCATTTGAAGTGGTAAGACGCAAAAAATTTAAAAATTGACTTTTCAAAAATATCTTCATTTTGTAGCACACATCTTTCTGAAGAGTCTGATACATAAAACATATATATTCGAGGGAAGGTAAGACATGTTATTTGGTCTTACAGCATTATTCCATCGCACGTCTCTTGTATTTTGCTCTGTGAAATTCAAAGATGTAATGTTTTATAATGGAATGGGTCGCATCAAACTATATTCATACCAGTGGAAATTAAAATGTCCTGTGGTGCCTCTCCTGCTCCCAGTCGGCTGGTTTGACATCCTGCTCCTCTTTATTGACATCCTGCTCCTCATTAAAAAAAAAAATCTCAGAACTAATACTGGTTGGGATTATTTGTAATCGGCAGAACAAGAGCTCTTCAGAAAATTTGCAGCCTTTACTGCCTATTAGCTAATAACTTGCTGATTTGTGTGACATAAAATTAAATATAGGATACATAAAACGAGTAAAGACAAGAGACAAGCAAGACAGTAAACATTTCTTCAATCGTTAAGTCCTAGCTTCTTTTCTCTCTAATCATGCCACAGCTTTATATGGCTTACTTTCCTCTGTGGGAAAGAATCTACTACCTCATCAAAGTTCGTCAACGTTTTGCTACATGAAACAACGAAATGTCATTGTCTAATACTAGAAAAGCTGTTAATACAAATTGTACCCAAGACTGGTGTGGTTTCTCGATCTGACTACGTGTATTTTGTCACTGCTATATAAAACGAAATAGGCCTGCCCAATATTGCAGCAGTTGTTACACACACCAAATAAACGAGACTGTTTTGGCACAAATGGTCATTTTTATAACACGACGGAATATAATTCACCAAGTACCAATATCAAATGCCTATTAGGCCTCCTACAAGCAAAACGTTTTTTGTGTTAGGAAATAGTTTCACATTTCATTCATACTCTCTAGCTTCTGAAGAATGAGATCGAAAAGTAGTAGTACTAAATTTTTAAATAAATTTCGAATCGTCATATTCTCCCGTAATTTGTGTGAGTCTCCGTTTCTTCTCCTTCCTTGTTCTAACAAACACTCTTATCACTAATTATGTAACTATTCCTTCCAGTGTCAAAACTTATTATCTGGTTAATTTCGTCACCAGTTTAGTTATCCGGTTGGGTTGGGTTGTTTCGGGGAGAAGACCAGACAGCGAGCTCATCAGTCTCATCGAATTAGGGAAGGACGGGGAAGGAAGTTGGCAGTGCCCTTTCAAAGGAACCATCCCGGCATTTGACTAGAGCGATTTAGGGAAATCACGGAAAACCTAAATTAGGATGGCCGGACGCGGGATTGAACCGTCATCCTCCCGAGTGTGAGTCCAATGTGCTACCCACTGCGCCACCTCGCTCGGTATCCGGTTGGACTTTATTACATGTTTGTACAACACGTTTTCCACGCTACTCCCAGAATAGAACTTTAGCGGCTGCTAGGTGGGGACTGTAAAACTGGCCCTTAGCAGTGTAGCTGTCTGGCCAAAAATTTTCTATCAAAATTTCATTTTCTTGGATACACGGAGGAGGCAATACGCAATCTTTGTTGCCTGTTATTCCTGTTAGTCATTTTTTTCCACTCTGGTAGTCTGAATCAATTGAATTCACTAGTAGTTATAACAATGCTGATCATTTGCAAACCCAGTCAACTACATAAACAGTGACTGGTATTCGTCCGTTCTGCTTTATTCCGCTCAGCTCATATAGACCCGTCCCCATTTGTCTGCAGGAAAGTGTATTTCTAGATGCAACTGGGATTCCCCTGGCAGACATCACGTACACTATGCACACATTCAAAAATCAACTTACGATTCTTTCAGAAATCGACTTAGAATTTGTTCAAAAATGTTCAAAAACTAACAGGGATATGTTCAAAATCATATGAGAAATCGACAGACCAACGTGCTGTGTGCTAGGGGCTATGTGAAACAAGGTCATTTTCCTCAATAATATGAATTTGCCCCCCCCCCCCTCTCCCCCCTGAAACTATCGTCCGGGGCAGATAACCCTGTTTGCCACCGCCCCCTTGTTCCGGGCCTGTTGCGCATAAGTGAATCTGGCAGCTTAGGCGCACCAGTAAAATTTTTCTGGATAGCATCTGGCTGCTTGCTGCTATTGCTTATACAGCTAACTGCCACACTTCTGTAGCCAGAAGCAGGAGAAGGTACTACTCATACGAGAATCAACTGCACATGCGGATAAGCTCGTTCGCAACCACTCAAACGAATCTAATGTAAAGCTGTGGCGTCATGCCCATCGGAGGCAATTTGTTTTTATGAAACATCGCATAGTCTTCCTAAAGCCTTACACATTTTGCTGTTGGCAGATGCTTGTAAGAGTTTGTTGTATTTGGTGAATTTCCTTTGCAACTTAAATTTTATTTCCGTTTCTTTTTCTCTCGTTCGTTTTTTAATGCTGCAGTATTATTCTCCAGTAGCGAGATACAGTAATATTCTTTGTTAAGAGTATTGGTTCTTACCAGTCAAAGTTACAAAAATTTAACTGAAAACTAAAACAATGAAAAATTCCCGGACTTCTAAAAAAATCCCGGGTTTTTCCCGGTTTTCTCCCGGATGAAAAAATTCCCGGGTTTTTCCCAGATCTCCCGGTTGTCCCGGGTTGTATACACCCTGAATAATGAAAATGACGTAGCAAAGTATTATATTTTAAAAATATATGTTTAAACCAATTAACTGTTTATTAATAATAATTTGTCTTTTGTTTCGATTTAAAAATAAAAAGGAATTTCCATTCATTTGATGACATTCGAGCCTGTAACCTTCTACACAACAAGTTTACATGCTAACCGCTATGCTATGCATATGCTGCGTAAAGTAAGTTATTTGTATGACCATGGTGCCCCAGTAACGTCGATGAATTGCAGCCTTCAAAAATTCAGATTTACGTGATATCATGCAAAGCTTATCTAATGTAAGCCGATTTCTGTGAATGGTGAATCAGATCTCGTGCGGAAGAATCCAGTAGTGTTTCGTCAGTGCCATGTTTGAAACATGTGTATTTCAGCAACATAGTTTTTGTGTGTGTGTGTGTGTGTGTGTGTGTGTGTGTGTGTGTGTTCACAGGAAATCTGACATTTTAGTTAATAACTCAGAGAATGAAGAAAGGACACACACAACACTTCGTCTTCTAACATGGGCTGAAACCACCGGTTTTTGGTTATGCTGGTTCTTTTCATCTCTACTTTAGTCTAATAGTTGAAACCACTCAAAATAACTGGTTTCTGAAATGACCGATCATCAATTTTTTTTATTGCTATTACTTCCAGTAATGTATGTAGTTTTCGAACAATTACTGAAAAATTGTAATGCAAACGAAAGAGTAGGAAGGACACACCACAGTGGACACACTGAAGAAGAAGACAGAATGCACCGCAACAACGCCGAAGTCCATAGGCTCCGTGCAGCTCTGCTCTGACAAGTGGGCTACCAAGGTGATCAGGACACACAAGGGCACGGGCTACATTATTCGCAACACGGGGAAGACTCAGCCACGGCCCTCATTGAGCCTGTCAGCACAGCCAACAAGTGAGGAGTGGTGCTGTTACGCAATCACGCATTTCCAAGTGCTTGGCTTCGACACATGCCCACCAGACACCGAGGGACAACCTAAACCCTCACCTGCGCCAAGTCACCACTGACACCGCAGCAGGGGCTCTCACAACTCAAACACCAGCACATGGTGCTGCAGCACTGTCTAGGACTGATCTCTTATGACGAAACTTGGCATGACATGGTATCTGATTGCATGATACCCACTTCTAACTTAACCCATCCTTGCATGACCAACAGCAGTCACAGCAAGACATCCGCTACTGCTCTTACTAGCCGACCTGACTATCGCAGAGTTTCCCCCCCCCCCCCCCCCCCCCCTGGGCGCTTGCCTTGGCACTTTTTTCCCTCTGCCCTTCAAACTGCTACCCTTCGTTCGACTTTCAACCCAATCTATCCAGATGAGCACGCATAAATGGTTAACCTTAACAGCGCAGTACCTCACTTTAGTGAACACTAACCCTAACGCATAGATGGCAGTAGACCTTTTGTGTTGGTCATCATGCTAGTGTGGGTGTGAAGGGGCTCCAGCTCTTTTTTTTTTTTTTTTTTTTTTTGGGGGGGGGGGGGGGGGGGGGGTACACCAATTCTGTTCATGTGTGTGCGTCCTATGTTGTCTCTGTATGCCGAATGAGTGTAATACACAATGTCACAAGCCAGGCAGAGTAGAATGGTGCTGATCAACCAATGCCCAACTGCCTCACCCTGCCAAGCTCTCATGCTGCTCCTACTCATGATGAGGCATGCAACTGCATAATGAATAATTTTATTCAGAATTACTGAAACTGACAGAATATTACTTTGTAATTCCAGGCCATAATGCCAATGCTGAATGGGCATCCTGTTTCATGAATGCCCAATTAACAAAGGAAAGCAATAAATTGCAAATCAACACAATAACAAAGATGTTGAAGTCTGATTGAAATGAAAGTTATTGAACATATCTTCACTTTGTGTGTCAGAAGAATGTACAACTGTTTACTTAGCTTACTGCAGAACTTTTAGCTTATTTTGAGATAAGATTATCTTAGGAAGAAGATAGCAAATTTAGAAGACTGCCAAATTATAAGGACATTTACTGACTGTTTTTTAGGTTGAGCATGGTTAAGGTCAGTCTTGCAAGAAAACTAACTGTAACTGATTACTAATAAAGACTGAAAATACTCAACTGACTATTTCTATTTACAGTAAATAGTCCACCCTTTAGGGCAAAATGTCCGGCCAAATATAACACCGAGTCTGGCTTTTCTGTTTTTAGACCTGGCAACCCTGCGTGTCACACACCAAAACCCTGCGTGTCACACACCAACAGGTACATTACTGTCTCTGCAATGCTGTACTGACTCCTATGTCGTGTGTAGCTTTTAACTGCAGGCACTGGTATTAAAAGAATAGTGTTCGTTAGTTACCCAATTTATATAAGAGTTCAATATTTCCAAGCAATGGGAATTTTATGAACACACATCGTTCACTTTAAACAGTTTTATGTAAAAACCAAATATTTTAGTACTGCTGCTGTCTCAAATTAGTATGCCTATTATGTGTGTTATAATAAAGATCAAACAAATACTGAAAAAGACCGGTTATTCTGAGCTAAAACATTGGTATAAGTTATAATAAGTTGGTTTCTCCCATTCCTACATCAGCTCCAGACAATGGCACAGCGCGATAGTGAATAAACTTCTCCACCTCTTGTAGTAGAGCACTTGTTCATTGGATGTTGCAGCAGGAACAGAGAGAAGTGTTCCAAGAATGCACGCAAACCAAAACATATTTAATATCTTTTTAAGAGCTGTCACTTACTTTCTTTTGATCGATGACGTCACAGTCAGACACATAGTCTGTCATGAGTTATGAGAGCGGTTCACCTGTCACTGTAATTGAAGCCATGCATCAAACCCTATGGTCGTGTAAAATGAACAAGAATTACCGCTAAGCTGTTTATGTCTTTTAGTAACTTGGTAAGATTATAGTTCTCTTCCAGCATCATTCATTGCAACAAAACAATGGGGTCCGAGAGAATGGTCAAGTGGCACAGCATAGGTGGACCGTGCAGGTAATAAAGTTTGAGAAATGTGACCAGAAATTACTTTTAAGGTATATTTATATACACATATTCTGCATAACAGAGCATGCTTTAAGTACACAACAACATGGAACACCTCATTTGGTTTAGTCCTGTGCAAGACTGGTCATCACACCTCAAGACTGGTAATCACACCCCAACCTTCCAGCAACAATTGAAATTGTGACAATTACCTATGAGCATTATGTGATCAGAAGATTGGGCAAGTGAGAAAGTTACAAAGAATGCAGGCATAGCTTAATTACAACTCCACTCCCACAGACGCATAAATCAAGTGAGTATATTCTATTAATGAAAACAATATCAGTTAGTGTCATATGTTATTTTTCGCATCTGACAGTTGTGTTTGCAATTAAAAAAAAAAAAAAAAAAAAACAGAAATCGAATACATGCAGCAGTTCAAGATGGTGTCAATTTCAACAATGGAAATTTTGCAGAGGTGTTGTTATATTCCAGAATGGTATAGAGTATTTTAAGTCGTGCAAAATTTTATTACTGTAAGCATCTTTGTATTACAAGCATGGTTTTTATTATTTCTTCAGTTCTCTTAAACCTGTTTCTCAAGATTAAATGCCATAACACACAATTTCTCTAGTGTCTGCTAAGTGAGAGACTATTAGAGACACAAAGGAAAGGCAGCCACTCACCTTTAGCACACTGATATGTGGCACATATTCACTTATAACAGAACACAGTATTAACTACGTTTTGAAGCCCAGCTCTTCTTCTGGCAGAAAGTACATACATTCACCCACAGAACCACAGACACACAAACGCACACTACTGTGCCCATGGTGGCACTGACTATTAGACAACAGTTGCCTGGGCTGATTGATGTGAATGTGTGTACCTTCTGCCAGAAGAATCACCACAGCTCAAAAGCTAGATAATGCTGTATTCTGTTATGTGTGTGTATGTGCCACACATCAGTCTGCTAAAGGTGAGTGGCTGCCTTTAATTGGTTTTATGTATTGTTCTCTCCAGGAATTTTCGTTAGTAGTAGACAATTTATGGCATCACAGGAACAATAAGTTTCCTCCCATACAAACAAGTAATAAGAAATGCAAGACTGCAGAAAAATAGTGGTGTTCATTGCGTGTGCTGCCTGGAAGCCTTTGTAGTCAATTTCAATTGCAAATTTGTATTCATAAGTCACAATGCCACCAATACACATTCTGTGCAAGGTTGAATCCTCAGGAGCAAAAATCAGTAATTGTAATAATAATATGTTGTCCTTCCTTGCACACCTGTCACTTGCAGTGAACTAACATTAAAAAGGTTCCAAATACTATGCAGTACCCTTTGCAGAGTAAAAATATTTTTTGTGCTATATCACTGGATACAGAATTTTTATTCCAATGAAAACACTGAAGTGCATTGATAGACATCTGTTATACAGTCCCATGGCACTTTAGTGAATTATTTGTTGTTCAACTATGTGCATGCACACCCCCAACAAAAACCCACCTTACATTAAACTTACTGATACTAAGAGGTGCTTGTCATTTCTATTTCACTGTGGACTGCTCCTTGCACACCTTTCTGACCAAATGGAAACTCTCACTACTGGTACTGTAAATATGTGGTAATGGCGGCACAGTTTATGACTGTCATACTCGGTTTCTTTTTATGTGTTAGTGGTATTTAAGCACTGCTGCACTAAACTCTTTTACTTTAGAGACTACACTACCTATTTGTGTGTTCTGTTAATGTTTGAAATAGTTCTCAACTCACCTCTTACATACACCACCATCTAATGACACAAATACTATGTAAATATGTCCATTGACCAAGAGTATCAGGAGCTCGCTCCCACAAAATCAAATAATTTATTTTTCCTTGCAATGGAAGCAGGAAATTCAACACAATTAGTTAAATGAAACTCATAATAAATTAATTTCTCAACACACCTAAAGAAAATTTCTACATACCTGAAGTTTGCTGCAATATCCTGTACTTCCATTGATGAGGCAAGTAAACCTATAGCATAGCTTTGTAATGGTTCTACAGCTTTTTCTGCCCAAGTAAAAAGCCTCAGGATTGTAGCCTCCATTTCAGGCTGAAAGAAAAAGAAGGAACACTTAGCTATCTTAAACTTAGCTATCCTAATCATTGTTTTGCACTCAAAAAAGGCCACTAATTTACATGTCACTAAGGAAAGCAACTGAATCTTAAGGAGACAAAATAAATTTTGTGACTTGCATTTAAACAACAGACTTACATACATTTACAAAGACCTGTTGCAACTGTTGTTCCAACTGTAACATTTATTAAATACAGTCTCTTAATTTCTTACACTACCTGTTTTCTTCCCCCCCCCCCCCCCTCCCCCATAGACCTTGCCGTTGGTGGGGAGGCTTGTGTGGCTCAGTGATGCAGATAGTCGTACTGTAGGTGCAACCACAACAGAGGGGTATCTGTTTAGAGGCCAGACAAACGAATGGTTCCTGAAGAGGGGCAGCAACCTCTTCAGTAGTTGCAGGGGAGACAATGTGGATGATTGACTGATCTGGCCTTGTAACACTAACCAATATGGCCTTTCTGTGCTGGTACTGTGAACGGCTGAAAGCAAGGGGAAACTACGGCCGTAATATTTCCCAAGGGCATGCAGGTTTACTGTATGGATAAATGATGATGGTGTCCTCTTGGGTAAAATATTCCGGAGGTAAAATAGTCTCCCATTTGGATCAACGGGCGGGGACTACTCAAGAGGACGTTGTTATCAGGAGAAAGAAAACTGCTGTTCTACGTATCGGAGTGTGGAATGTCAGATCCCTTAATCAGGCAGGTAGGTTAGAAAATTTAAAAAGTGAAATTGATAGGTTAAAGTTAGATATAGTGGGAATTAGTGTAGTTCGGTGGCAGGAGGAACAAGACTTTTGATCAGGTGAAAACAGGGTTATAAATACAAAATCAAATAGGGGTAATGCAGGAGTAGGTTTAATAATGAATAAAAAAAATAGGAGTTCGGGTACGCTACTACAAACAACATAGTGAATGCATTATTGTGGAGAAGATAGACACGAAGCCCACACCTACGACAGTAGTACAAGCTAGCTCTGCAGATGATGATGAAATTGAAGAAATGTATGATGAGATAAAAGAAATTATTCAGATAGTGAAGGGAGACGAAAATTTAATAGTCATGGATGACTGGAACTCGACAGTAGGAAAAGGAAGAGAAGGAAACGTAGTAGGTGAATATGGACTGGGGATAAGAAATGAAAGAGGAAGCCGCCTGATAGAATTTTGCACAGAGCACAACTTAATCATAGCTAACACTTGGTTCGAGAATCATAAAAGAAGGTTGTATACATGGAAAAAGCCTGGAGATACTGACAGGTTTCACATAGATTATATAATGGTCAGACAGAGATTTACAGAGATTTAGGAACCAGGTTTTAAATTGTAAGACATTTCCAGAGGCAGATGTGGACTCTGCCCACAATCTATTGGTTATGAACTGTAGATTAAAACTGAAGAAACTGCAAAAAAGTGGGAATTTAAGGAGATGGGACCTAGATAAACTGACTAAACCAGAGGTTATACAAAGTTTCAGGGAGAGCATAAGGGAACAATTGACAAGAACGGGGGAAAGAAATACAGTAGAAGAAGAATGGGTAGCTTTGAGGGATGAAGTAGTGAAGGCAGCAGAGGATCAAGTAGGTAAAAAGACGAGAGCTAGTAGAACTCCTTGGATGACAGAAGAAATATTGAATTTAATTGATGAAAGGAGAAAATATAAAAATGCAGTAAATGAAGCAGGCAAAAAGGAATACAAACGTCTCCAAAATGAGATCGACAGGAAGTGCAAAATGGCTAAGCAGGGATGGCTGGAGGACAAATGTAAGGATGTAGAGGCTTATCTCACTAGGGGTAAGATAGATACTGCCCACAGGAAAATTAAAGAGACCTTTGGAGAAAAGAGAACCACTTGTATGAATATCAAGAGCTCAGACGGAAACCCAGTTCTAAGCACAGAAGGGAAAGCAGAAAGGTGGAAGGAGTATATAGAGGGTCTATACAAGGGTGATGTACTTGAGGGCAATGTTATAGAAAGGGAAGAGGATGTAGATGAAGACAAAATGGGAGATATAATACTGCATGAAGAGTTTGATAGAGCACTGAAAGACCTAAGTCGAAACAAGGCCCCGGGAATAGACAACATTCCATTAGAACTACTGACAGCCTTGGGAGAGCCAGTCCTGACAAAACTTTACCATCTGGTGAGCAAAATGTATGAGACAGGTGAAATACCCTCAGCCATCAAGAAGAATATAACAACTCCAATCCCAAAGAAAGCAGGCGTTGACAGATGTGAAAATTACCGTGAGTTTAATAAGTCACAGCTGACCTCAGGGAAGACCAGTTTGGATTTCGTAGAAATATGGGAACACGTGAGGCAATACTGACCCTACGACTTATGTTAGAAGCTAGATTAAGAAAAGGCAAACCTACGTTTCTAACATTTGTAGACTTAGAGAAAGCTTTTGACAATGTTGACTGGAATACTCTCTTTCAAATTCTGAAGGTGTCAAGGGTAAAATACAGGGAGCGAAAGGCTGTTTACAATTTGTACAGAAACCAGATGGCAGTTACAAGAGTCGAGAGACATGAAAGGAAAGCAGTGGTTGGGAAGGGAGTGAGACAGGGTTGTAGCCTCTCCCCGATGTTATTCAATCTGTATATTGAGCAAGCAGTAAAGGAAACAAAAGAAAAATTTGGAGTGAGAAGAAATAAAAACTTTAAGGTTCGCTGATGACATTGTAATTCTGTCAGACACAGCAAAGGACTTGGAAGAGCAGTTGAATGGAATTGACAGTGTCTTGAAAGGAGGATAAGTCAGGTGATACTGAGGGAATTAGATTAGGAAATGAGACACTTAAAGTAGTAAAGGAGTTTTGCTATTTGGGGAGCAAAATAACTGATGATGGTCGAAGTAGAGAGGATATAAAATGTAGACTGGCAATGGCAAGGAAAGCGTTTCTGAAGAAGAGAAATTTGTTAACATTGAGTATAGATTCAAGCGTCAGGAAGTCATTTCTGAAAGTATTTGTACGGAGTGTGGCCATGTATGGAAGTGAAACAGGGACGATAAATAGTTTGGACATGAAGAGAATAGAAGCTTTCGAAATGTGGTGCTACAGAAGATTGCTGAAGATTAGATGCGTAGATCACATAACCAATGATGAGGTATTGAATAGGATTGGGGAGAAGAGGAGTTTGTGGCACAACTTGACTAGAAGAAGGGATCGGTTGATAGGACATGTTCTGAGGCATCAAGGGATCACCAATCTAGTATTGGAGGGCAGTGTGGAGGGTAAAAATCGTAGAGGGAGACCAAGAGATGAATACACTAAGCAGATTCAGAAGGATGTAGGCTGCAGTAGGTACTGGGAGATGAAGAAGCTTGCACAGGATTGAATTGTGTGATGTGTTTTGCAGAGAGAGATTAGGACAAAAAATACTCTGTGGTGGCGCCAGTGTATTCCCTGTCTCTGTCACTGTCCCATACCACCCAGCAATTGTCTACTCCGGTAACTGGCAACCCTCGGGTAATCACCACAGTAGTGTACAGTTTGTGCCTCTGACTCTCCCTAGCACAACTTATATGCTCAGTAAGCTAACACATGTTAACGTAATACATGTGGTGTTTGCATTATGCCCATAATGAACACTGACTGGGCTAAGTATCTTTTACTATACGTAAATCAACATAAAAATCAGCGGTATATGTTCTATGCGCACTCCAGTGTGCACATATGGACATAAGTTGCAAAATAACGCTATTGGCTGGAGTGTCACGTGGTACACCACTATGCATTGTTCCACCACCAATCTTCTGATATGCACACCACTGTAAGAGTCAGACCCAATGCTGAGCAGTATATTGCATATGTTAGATCTTAAACAGCAATCATATACAATTACAAAGTAACCTGCTTACCTTCTTACCTTCAAACCTTAAAAATTTCATGAGTGGTTCAGAATAGCAGCACAACATTTTAAGAATTGATAGTGCACACTGAGAATAGTCTTTTACTACTAAGGTATTTACACTGCTACAGATTTTTTAATGGCACTATATATATTTCTTAAACATAACTCAATAGCCCTTGGAAATAAAGATGATTTACATGATATTTTCACAGTTTGCAGTGGCATTTATCGTGAAAAGAAGGGAGAGTGTGGGGCCATGTACATCTGGAAGCGAAGAATAACAATTCAGTGCCTCTTCTACCTCATTAATCAATGCATTAACTTATGTATTGACCTAAGGCAATGCAGAAGGCATAGTTTGAGGAGTAACGTATCACTTTGAAAAAAATGATGTGGCTGTCTCTCCAATCGAAGAAGAATGGTCATGACCTTGAGTAAGCATTCACATTACTTCAGTAAATAAGTGATTGTTTTGGGCCACATATTGTGTGGTAAATTTAGTTTCTTTTGTGCCTGTCATGAGAGTGAACGTGGACACAGCTTATCTGCAAGGCAGGAGCTGTGGGCATCTGGGTTCCTGCAATGGGAGACACCTGCTCATCAGGACAGTTATTCAACGAAATGCCGTTCCTCCTTGGACATTAGCTGCACATCACGTAACCTCACCATGCAAGATAATGGTCATGAGTCTGACTTGTCAGACTCATGGAAGACAGAGCTAAATGACAAAGGTGTATATGTATTGTGAGCTTTGTTAAAGCTTTGCTATAGTAATATCCAACATGAAATGTAATAACAGAGGTAAAATTCATGCACGATAAAGAAGCAGCATGTGAATTTATTACGTAGTGAATGGTGTGAGATTTCCAGATGGTACTGACTTCACATCTTTGAGAATAGAGTCCGCTGCCTCAAGGTACAGCAACATGGTTCAGTCAAACAGATAATAGAGATGGTGACCACAAAATCTTGTAGCCTACATAGTCCATCCCCACACGATGTTTGAACAACAGTAGGTGCACTAAATTCTATGTTCTGAAGAAAAAGCGATCATTACTGCCTTAACTGCACAGGAAGTGTTGAAAATGTGACACAATATTTAAAAGGGGGGGGGGAATATGTCTGCTTCGAGTCACAGAGACACTATTCAATATTATAATCCAGCAGTTGGTTCTTCTCCTGATGATAACGATGTGTTGTATCAGTCAGGCATGACTATTTAGCTGCACTAGTCTGAGTCCCTCCATATAGCCCTGTTCCTGCCTCAGATGGTTTTTCCTTATTTTCACAGTTGAATAACTCAGCAGGGAGGATTGCAATTTAATAAGGATAAAAACTTCTAAAAGTGTAAGGTTAATAAAATAACCCAAATGTCAGAGGAAAGTTTAATCTACATCTACATCTATACTCCGCGAGCCACCTTACGGTGTGTGGCGGAGGGTACTTATTGTACCACTATCTGATCCCCCCTTCCCTGTTCCATTCACGAATTGTGCGTGGGAAGAACGACTGCTTGTAAGTCTCTGTATTTGCTCTAATTTCTCGGATCTTTTCGTTGTGATCATTACGCGAGATATATGTGGGCGGTAGTAATATGTTGCCCATCTCTTCCCGGAATGTGCTCTCTCGTAATTTCGATAATAAACCACTCCGTATTGCGTAACGCCTTTCTTGAAGTGTCCGCCACTGGAGCTTGTTCAGCATCTCCGTAATGCTCTCGCGCTGACTAAATGTCCCCATGACGAATCGCGCTGCTTTTCGCTGGATCATGTCTATCTCTTCTATTAATCCAACCTGGTAAGGGTCCCATACTGATGAGCAATACTCAAGAATCGGACGAACAAGCGTTTTGTAAGCTACTTCTTTCGTCGATGAGTCACATTTTCTTAGAATTCTTCCTATGAATCTCAACCTGGCGCCTGCTTTTCCCACTATTTGTTTTATGTGATCATTCCACTTCAGATCGCTCCGGATAGTAACTCCTAAGTATTTTACGGTCGTTACCGCTTCCAATGATTTACCACCTATGGCATAATCGTACTGGAATGGATTTCTGCCCCTATGTATGCGCATTATATTACATTTATCTACGTTTAGGGAAAGCTGCCAGCTGTCGCACCATGCATTAATCCTCTGCAGGTCCTCCTGGAGTACGTACGAGTCTTCTGATGTTGCTACTTTCTTGTAGACAATCGTGTCATCTGCAAATAGCCTCACGGAGCTACCGATGTTGTCAACTAAGTCATTTATGTATATTGTAAACAATAAAGGTCCTATCACGCTTCCCTGCGGTACTCCCGAAATTACCTCTACATCTGCAGATTTTGAACCGTTAAGAATGACATGTTGTGTTCTTTCTTCTAGGAAATCCTGAATCCAATCACAAACCTGGTCCGATATTCCGTAAGCTCGAATTTTTTTCACTAAACGGGGAATACGGCATCAATCTGCTCGCCAGTGTCTATGGCACTGTGAATTTCTTGGGCAAATAGGGCGAGCTGAGTTTCACATGATCTCTGTTTGCGGAATCCATGTTGGTTATGATGAAGGAGATTTGTATTATCTAAGAACGTCATAATACGAGAACACAAAACATGTTCCATTATTCTACAACAGATTGACGTAAGCGAAATAGGCCTATAATTATTCGCATCTGATTTATGACCCTTCTTGAAAATGGGAACGACCTGCGCTTTCTTCCAGTCGCTAGGTACTTTACGTTCTTCCAGCGATCTACGATAAATTGCTGATAGAAAGGGGGCAAGTTCTTTAGCATAATCACTGTAGAATCTTAAGGGTATCTCGTCTGGTCCGGATGCTTTTCCGCTACTAAGTGATAGCAGTTGTTTTTCAATTCCGATATCGTTTATTTCAATATTTTCCATTTTGGCGTCCGTGCGACGGCTGAAGTCAGGGACCGTGTTACGATTTTCCGCAGTGAAACAGTTTCGGAACACTGAATTCAGTATTTCTGCCTTTCTTCGGTCGTCCTCTGTTTCGGTGCCATCGTGGTCAACGAGTGACTGAATAGGGGATTTAGATCCGCTTACCGATTTTACATATGACCAAAACTTTTTAGGGTTCTTGTTTAGATTGTTTGCCAATGTTTTATGTTCGAATTCGTTGAATGCTTCTCTCATTGCTCTCTTTACGCTCTTTTTCGCTTCGTTCAGCTTTTCCTTATCAGCTATGATTCGACTACTCTTAAACCTATGGTGAAGCTTTCTTTGTTTCCGTAGTACCTTTCGTACATGATTGTTATACCACGGTGGATCTTTCCCCTCGCTTTGGACCTTAGTCGGTACGAACTTATCTAAGGCGTACTGGACGATGTTTCTGAATTTTTTCCATTTTTGTTCCACATCCTCTTCCTCAGAAATGAACGTTTGATGGTGGTCACTCAGATATTCTGCGATTTGTGCCCTATCACTCTTGTTAAGCAAATATATTTTCCTTCCTTTCTTGGCATTTCTTATTACACTTGTAGTCATTGATGCAACCACTGACTTATGATCACTGGTACCCTCTTCTACATTCACGCCTCTTCTACATTCACGGAGTCGAAAAGTTCCGGTCTATTTGTTGCTATGAGGTCTAAAACGTTAGCTTCACGAGTTGGTTCTCTAACTATCTGCTCGAAGTAATTCTCGGACAAGGCAGTCAGGATAATGTCACAAGAGTCTCTGTCCCTGGCTCCAGTTCTGATTGTGTGACTATCCCATTCTATACCTGGTAGATTGAAGTCTCCCCCTATTACAATAGTATGATCACGAAACTTCTTCACGACGTTCTGCAGGTTCTCTCTGAGGCGCTCAACTACTACGGTTGCTGATGCAGGTGGTCTATAGAAGCATCCGACTATCATATCTGACCCACCTTTTATACTTAACTTAACCCAGATTATTTCACATTCGCATTCGCTAATAACTTCACTGGATATTATTGAATTCTTTACTGCTATAAATACTCCTCCACCATTGGCGTTTATCCTATCCTTGCGGTATATATTCCATTCTGTGTCTAGGATTTCGTTACTGTTCACTTCCGGTTTTAACCAACTTTCCGTTCCTAATACTATATGCGCACTATTTCCTTCAATAAGAGATACTAATTCAGGAACCTTGCCCTGGATTAATAAGAAAAAAATAACAAGTACATAAATTTAAAAAGAGAGAGAGAGAATGCTATATGAGAAGCAGACATGAAGAAAGCAATACTAAATTCTATGCAATAATAGCTACTCAAGCTATTTGTTCATTCTTACCAGCTGAAATACAACAGCAGTGTCCAGGCCAGGCATAATGTCCAACATTAGCCGGCATGCTGCAATATTGAGTTTCCTTGAATCTTTCGATGAGTTTGGCATTCGTGGGTAATAATTATCACGTAAATAGTCATTCACCAACTGAAAAAGTTCATTAATAAATAAATCACAGGGATAGATGACACAACAGTTGCTATAACAACTTTGATATTATTTCTAATTAAAGACTAACAACTGGAAGCTAAACCAAATGAAAGGCACTTTAAGTTCAGGCTGGGATTTGACTGCAATTTCTCCTGAATAGGTATTCGGTGTCCAGATCCTTTCTACCAAACTTAGAGATCACTGTAATCAACTTACACCAAACCACCTAGCTTGGTTGTTGGCACCTACTCCATAGAGTTCATATTTTCAAAGAATACTAATGCATATGTCGCTGAGAATGAGACATTTATTCTGAATGTTAAATGTTTCTGAAAACAAATGGGCATTTTCCCTATTTTCCTCCTATTTCCCAGAAACTGGGAAACATGGTCCCACCTGCCCCATTCTGCACCTTTAAATGCATTATGGAAGGATGTGGACACAGTGTTTCTTTTAAAATTTGTAATATGTGGTTCTCCAGTTTTTTCTAATCAGCATTTATTTTTTGCTATTTTGGAATTAGATGGTATATACTACATTTTTGGCATGTTTGTTTATTTTGACTCATTCCGCCACTTCTAACTTAAAACGTTCTTTCAGGACGTTCACTATTACTCAGTTCCCCATCTTACAGTGTCTACAATTTTACTACTAAGATAAAAGTTGATCTGACTTGGTTCCTACATCGTTACAATCATTCTAATGAGTTACTTGTTTTGTAAAAAGAACCACCTTTTCCTGCTGCCACTTAATTTATTTATCTTAGATGCCACCAGGTCAGAATGCAAAATTGTGCTTATATATCAGTAATAAAGTGGTAGTGCAACCTCCAGACCAGATAAGAGGAAACACAGATCAGCAAATCGTAAGTACAGGGCTATTACAAATGATTGAAGCGATTTCAAAAATTCACAGTAGCTACATTCATTGACATATGGTCACGACACACTACAGATACGTAGAAAAACTCATAAAGTTTTGTTCGGCTGAAGCTGCACTTCAGGTTTCTGCCGCCAGAGCACTCGAGAGCGCAGTGAGACAAAATGGCGACAGGAGCCGAGAAAGTGTATGTCGTGCTTGAAATGCACTCACATCAGTCAGTCATAACAGTGCAACGACACTTCAGGACGGAGTTCAACAAAGATCCACCAACTGCTAACTCCATTCGGTGATGGTATGCGCAGTTTGAAGCTTCTGGATGCCTCTGTAAGGGGAAATCAACGGGTCAGCCTGCAGTGAGCGAAGAAACGGTTGAACGCGTGCGGGCAAGTTTCACACGTAGCCTGCGGAAGTCAACGAATAAAGCAAGCAGGGAGCTAAACATACCACAGCCGACGGTTTGGAAAATCTTACGGAAAAGGCTAAAGCAGAAGCCTTACCGTTTACAATTGCTGCAAGCCCTGACACCCGATGACAAAGTCAAACGCTTTGAATTTTCGGCGCGGTTGCAACAGCTCATGGAAGAGGATGCATTCAGTGCGAAACTTGTTTTCAGTGATGAAGCAACATTTTTTCTTAATGGTGAAGTGAACAGACACAATGTGCGAATCTGGGCGGTAGAGAATCCTCACGCATTCATGCAGCAAATTCCCAATTCACCAAAAGTTAACGTGTTTTCTGCAATCTCACAGTTTAAAGTTTACGGCCCCTTTTTCTTGCGCGAAAAAAATGTTCCAGGACACCTGTATCTGGACATGCTGGAAAATTGGCTAATGCCACAACTGGAGACCGACAGCGCCGACTTCATCTTTCAACAGGATGGTGCTCCACCGCACTTCCATCATGATGTTCGGCATTTCTTAAACAGGAGATTGGAAAACCGATGGCGGTCATGGTGGAGATCATGATCAGCAATTCATGTCAAGGCCTCCACGCTCTCCCGACTTAACCCCATGCGATTTCTTTCTGTGGGGTTATGTGAAAGATTCAGTGTTTAAACCTCCTCTACCAAGAAACGTGCCAGAACTGCAAGCTTGCATCAACGATGCTTTCGAACTCATTGATGGGGACATGCTGCGCCGAGTGTGGGAGGAACTTGATTATCGGCTTGATGTCTGCCGAATCACTAATGGTGCACATATTGAACATTTGTGAATGCCTCAAAAAAACTTTTTGAGTTTTTATACATGTGTGCAAAGCATTGTGAAAATATCTCAAATAATAAAGTTATTGTAGAGCTGTGAAATCGCTTCAGCCATTTGTAATAACCCTGTAATTACTTTTTTACATAAAAAATCACAATGTGAACCGTTTAATAATCTAAAAATAACAAAACTGTATCATTTTAGATCCAACTGATGATGCCTTAAAACAAGAAAAGGCTAAACGCGTCTGGGATAAATAAAGTGGCAGCAGGAAAAGGTGGTTTTATTTACAAAACTATTATTTCTATGCTTGCTGCAGAGGATTGCCACACAAACAAACCTTTTATTCAAATAAGTAATCATCCATCAAAATACACATGGATTGTGCATTTTTTAATGTGCACTCAATTAACATTACTTTTGTTGAACAAACAGAATGAGTAATTAGGCACATTACTATAAATAACCAGTAGACCAACATAAAGAAATGAAGTCATTTCTTTATGTTGGTCTACTGGTTATTTATAGTAATGTGCCTAATTACTCATTCTGTTTGTTCAACAAAAGTAATGTTAATTGAGTGCACATTAAAAAATGCACAATCCATGTGTTTCTTATCATCAGCACCCATTTGTAAACTCTATGCAAGTGCAGACTACAGAGTCTCATCAGTTCCCACAAGGGCTCCATAGCATGCAATACTGCCCACTGCTACCAAACAACTGGCAAATCCTCATTCCGCAACTATGTAGATACCCAGAAACAGTTATGCATATTGCTACAATCAAGCAGTTGCATAAGGGATTACCAGAAATTTGGTCCCATGTGAGTCTTTGTTGTTCAGTACAAATTTACTATGTGGCTTAGGGCCAAGTGGCAGACCACAAATATCAGGATTTCACTCCGCAATTGGTTCTGGCACTTTTTCTGTCAATTATTGCTTATTTCACCTCTGGCAATGATTCGTTGATGTGAATAATGCCAAGCTGAACCTAGGTTCAGAGTTCATGCTATATTATAGATCACTGTAAAACTGGGTACATTACATCTACATCTACATCCATACTCCGCAAGCCACCTGACGGTGTGTGGCGGGGGGTACTTTGAGTACCTCTGTTGGTTCTCCGTTCTATTCCAGTTTTGTATTGTTTGTGGAAAGAAAGATTGTTGGTATGCCTCTGTGTGGGCTCTGATTTTATCCTCATGGTCTCTTCGCGAGATATACGTAGGAGGGAGCAATATACTGCTTGACTCCTCGGTGAAGCTACTGAGCGTCTCTCCTGCAAAGTCTTCCACTGGAGTTTATCTATCATCCCCATAACGCTTTCACGATTACTAAATGATCCTGTAACGAAGCGCTTCCTCTCCGTTGGATCTTCTCTCTCTCTTCTATCAACCCTATCTGGTACAGATCCTACACTGGTGAGCAATATTCAAGCAGTGGGCGAACAAATGTACTGTAACCTACTTCCTTTATTTTTGAATTGCATTTCCTTAGGATTCTTCCAATGAATCTCAGTCTGGCATCTGCTTTACCGATTAGTTCAAAGGTTGGAGGAAAACAAAGGCATACCATCACTAATACAATCAGGACTAGTAAAACACTATGAATTCTACTCATCCTTCACACTGGGCCAGGTTTTCCTCATACTTCTACTTCATCTATATAGCAAAGGCACAGAGCATTGCTTATCTTGTATTATGACCTGAAAAGCCACTATCAGTCCTCTGAATGTTTTCAGTCACAGAAAAGTAATTCTGAAATTGACATTACAACCTGAAGAAATAGAATATAACTACAGAGTAGCAAAGACAAGTGCCAGACCCAACTAATACACCGGACCTTTCAAATATTTTCTTGTAACAGTTACTACATTGAAAAGATGAATGATAAAAAATTAGGTACACTGCTACCATCCATGCCTCAAGAGTTCAGTCAAATATCATCCAAAACAGACTCAACATAATTGAGGAGTTAATGAAATAGAACACATTACGCCTATAGTCTGATATAAATTAGCCAACTTCTACCATTGCCATGACAAGTATTACCTACAGGTAACAGTCATAACACTTTGGTCTCCACAGCAATAGAAAGCTACAGTACTTTAAAGTCTATATCTGCCACAAAAATACTGAAATTCATGCTTGGTTCTTATCTCATAAGTGTCTTCCTTTTGTTCCTCTTTCAACTACTTTCATCACATGCTCTGATGTATGCAAAAATAAATGTTGCACCGGCCTCCTACTACAATTGCTCACTGAGAACTGGTAGGCACACTGCTTTGCACAGCGGATATGGCAAAACAGTGGGACCTGACAATGGCAGTACAATTACCATTGGTGTCATGCTGGTGGGAAAGGCCAGCCCTCTAGCCCTCAAATGCCACCTACTTTACATCAGACCAAAGTATCTCAAAATTCATGAACGTATCAACTACTGTAATAATTAAAAATTATAAAATAATACACCAACCATTGGAATAATGACATTATGAAATGCATAGATTGCTGCTCACCATACAGTGTAGATATCGAGTTGCAGACAGGCACAACATACAAACTGCTAAACATGTGAGCTTTCAACTACAGTAGACAACACACACATTCACACAAGCACAACTCATTGTGTGTGTGTGTGTGTGTGTGTGTGTGTGTGTGTGTGAAACATTCCACGTGGGAAAAATAAAAATATATATAAAAAACAAAGATGCTACGACTTACCAAATGAGAAAGCGCTGGTAGATGGACACAATAAAAATACACAAACGCACACACAAATTTCAAGCTTTCGCAACCAACAGTTACCTCATCAGGAAAGAGGGAAGGAGAGGGAAAGACAAAAGGATGGAGGATGTAGGTTTTAAGGGAGAGAGTAAGGAGTCATTCCAATCCCGGGAACAGAAAGACTTACCTTAGGGGGAGAAAAGGACAGGTATACACTCGCGTACACACACACACACACACACACACACACACACACACACACACATATCCATCCGCACATACACAGACACAAGCAGACATTAGTAAAGGCAAAGAGTTTGGGCAGAGATGTCAGTTGAGGCGGAAGTACAGAGGCAAAGATGTTCTTGAATGACAGGTGAGGTATGAGCGGCGGCAACTTGAAATTAGCGGAGGTTGAGGCCTGGTGGGTAACGAGAAGAGAGGATACACTGAACAGCAAGTTCCCATCTCCAGAGTTCTGACAGGTTGGTGTTAGTGGGAAGTATCCAGATAAGCCGGACTGTGTAACACTGTGCCAATATGTGCTGGCCGTGCACCCAGGCATGTTTAGTCACAGGGTGATCCTCATTGCCAACAAACACTGTCTGCCTGTGTCCATTCATGCGAATGGACAGTTTGTTGCTGGTCATTCCCACATAGAAAGCTCCACAGCGTAGGCAGGTCAGTTGGTAAATCACGTGGGTGCTTTCACACGTGGCTCTGCCTTTGATCATGTACACCTTCCGGGTTACAGGACTGGAGTAGGTGGTGGTGGGAGGGTGCATGGGACAGGTTTTACACCGGGGGCGGTTACAAGGGTAGGACCCAGAGGGTAGGGAAGGTGGTTTGGGGATTTCATTGGGATGAACTAAAAGGTTATGAAGGTTAGGCGGACAGCGGAAAGACACTCTTGGTGGAGTGGGGAGGATTTCATGAAGGATGGATCTCATTTCCAGGCAGGATTTGAGGAAGTTGTATCCCTGCTGGAGAGCCACATTCAGAGTCTGATCCAGTCCCGGAAAGTATCCTGTCACAAGTGGGGCACTTTTGTGGATCTTCTGTGGGAGGTTCAGGGTTTGAGGGGATGAGGAAGTGGCTCTGGTTATTTGCTTCTGTACCAGGTCGAGAGGGTAGTTGCAGGATGCGAAAGCTGTTTCCAGGTTGTTGGTGTAATGTTTCAGGGATTCCGGACTGGAGCAGATTCGTTTGCCACAAAGACCTAGCCTGTAGGGAAGGGACCGTGATGTGGAATGGGTGGGAGCTCTCATAATGGAGGTACTGTTGCTTGTTGGTGGGTTTGATATGGAAGGATGTGTGAAGCTGACCATTGGACAGATGGAGGTCAACGTCAAGGAAAGGACATATTTAAAGACCATATTTAAATATGTCTGCTTGTGTCTGTATGTGTGGATGGATATGTGTGTGTGTGCGAGTGTATACCTGTCCTTTTTTCCCCCAAAGGTAAGTCTTTCCGCTCCCGGGATTGGAATGACTCCTTACCCTCTCCTTTAAAACCCACTTCCTTTCGTCTTCCCCTCTCCTTCCCTCTTTCCTGATGAGGCAACAGTTTGTTGCGAAAGCTTGAATTTTGTATGTATGTTTGTGTTTGTTTGTGTGTCTATCGACCTGCCAGCGCTTTTGTTCGGTAAGTCACCTCATCTTTGCTTTTATATATATATATATATATATATATATATATATATATATATATATATATATATATATATATGTGTGTGTGTGTGTGTGTGTGTGTGTGTGTCTTTAAATATGTCTGCTTGTGTCTGTATATGTGTGGATGGATATATGTGTGTGTGCGCGCGAGTGTATATCCGTCCTTTTTTCCCCCTAAGGTAAGTCTTTCCGCTCCCGGGATTGGAATGACTCCTTACCTTCTCCCTTAAAACCCACATCCTTTCGTCTTTCCCTCTCCTTCCCTCTTTCCCGATGAGGCAACAGTTTGTTGTGAAAGCTTGAATTTTGTGTGCATGTTTGTGTTTGTTTGTGTGTCTGTCGACCTGCCAGCACTTTCATTTGGTAAGTCACATCATCTTTGTGTGTTGTATGCTTTAGAAGAAGGCCCTTTGGCTCACTTGTTTAGCAGTCTTTCTGTTGTGCTTGCCTGCATCCAGTATATGGTGAGTACAATAATATACCACCATAGACAGTGCAAGGCTTCACATTAAAACATTTTGCCTCTTACCAAATTGTTGCTCTTGTGATTTACTGGTGGTTGCTACTACCTTGCATTTCAAGCCCACCAGCTAAACTCACTGCAAAAAATTAGTTTTTACTTGTGATCCTTTCGTATAATTTATCTAAGCACTGGCAAGTAGTGCAAATTTAAATAAAATACAAGTTGAAATAACAGAGAATGTTAATAAAAGTATACAAAGGGATACATTCTTTTGAATAATTGATGTAGGCAAGGAGTTATGCTTCGATCAGCTGAAAGTCCTACAAATATGCATTTCTGTATTAAATAAAATTACAATAACCAAATGCAGTGAGGACTGCATGATTCCATGTTTAATGTGGCAGCAAATTTCCCAGATAATAATGAACCCTTTAACATAAAAACCCAAGTTATCTCATTTTTATTATTTTGACTGAACTTAGAATCCCAAATACACTCATTACAACTTAAGAAAAGACCTTCGAAGAAATAAAACCTCACTTATATCCATTTCAGCACTGATAGTTAAGTGTTCAGGTGTTAGAGAGCATCTGGTCCTACATTTGTATCTTGGCTATTGTGTTTTGGCTGAGGTGACTGCCACTAGATGTGGTCTTTACTTTGTGCGACTTTGGATACTCAACAACAAACCAGGTTCTTTCAGCCTCTCTCCTATTTAGGCAATGCTCTCAGAAGAGGATGGCTATAGTGATCCTGAGTTTGAAATTGAATTCAGTGGCTCAGAAAGTGGAGAAGAATGTAATGCTACTTCATTAGAGACTGGAAGTGATGCCAGTTTGTCAGATGGGTGACACATACTCGCCAGTGGTACGAGATAAATAAATCCACAGTGCTCCAGTAACCTCCTACAAGACTTAAGTTCACAGGAAACCATTGTGAAATACATGGTTAGAATCCAAAACTACAGAGAAAATAAAAAGGATTTCAAGTTTCAGAACAGAACCTGAAACGGATGATGTTCCCACAACTGACAACATGTCCTCAGGCTAAAATAATAATAATAATAAAATATGAGAACAACAGCAACTCACTTCAAGAAAGAGCTTTTTTAAAAAAAAAGACATAGAAATCACCAGTCGTATCCTTATGAGAATACAATATAAACTGTGTGGCAATTACACACAAGAACCACAGAGAAATCATGAACATAAAAATCCAAAGAGGGGCGAACATAGAAACTGATCATTGGCTCACCAGACTTAAAATCAGGCTGACACCAAACAGAATGAATATGAAGACCACAGTGACACCAAAGTTTGATGTGACAAAATTAGTCATTGAGGATCAAAGTGGAATGGGAGGATGAGAGAGCTGTGACATGAGAAGAATTCAAAGAGAAGGTAAACAGGTAAGCAAAAGCAGAAATTCCTCTAACCAAAAAGAAGAGACATTCACGGTGGAATGACAAGAGCTAAAGCAACTGAGAACAGGAAAATGGCACGCAAATGGAACAGTGACAAAACAGAAGTTAACCTGGCAATGTAGGATGAGAAAACAAATGAGACGCACCAGGAAAGAGAAAAGAGAATATGAAAAGGATCAGTTAAAAGGAGTAGAAGAGGATTTCCAAAACTATAACACAACTTCTACAGGACATTTAAAACCAGAGTCAAAGGATACCAACCACAAAATGCATATGTCAGGATACAATTATAGAGTTCTGGCACTGAACAACAAAGAAGTGCAAGACACTGCAGTTAACTACTGAACTGTCCAGAAACGATGATTGAAAACTGTAGAACAGCTGGAGAAGATGACATCATAGCTGAAATGCTAAAAGAAGCTGAGCCAAATACCACCAGAGAAACGACAAATATCGTATAAAACATATGGGAGATTGAAGTAATATCAGAAGACTGAAAGTGCGCGGTTGTACACCCTCTACATAAAAACAGAGGTATGACCAATGTTAATAATTAGAGGGACATCTATCCTGCCAGTCACATTTGAAGTTCAAAGTTCAAACACAGTGCCTGCTAGATAGGACACAGTTGCAACAGGAGGCAAGATAAGGGAATAAAAATCAGGCTTCAGACTGTGAAGATGCTGTGCTGAGCAGATACTAAATTTAAAGACAGTCCTGAGATACGAAGAAATGAGAAGCAGAGTGACCATGAGCTCTCCTGTTGGGTTTCCAAAAGATATGCTATTTATATAGACCATCACTTTTCCAAGAACTGGAAGAGAGTGACCTCAATGGGAAGACAGAGAACATTATCAAACGGACACTAACAAACACCAAATCTAAAATCAAATTCATGAGCAACTTATCAGTTCTCTGAGATTAGAACAGTAGTGAGACAGGGAGATAGTAATTCACCACTATTGTTCAATACACTATTAGACAAAGGTGTCAGGGAATGGAAAAAAAATTGAGGACAGAGGTATTTTATAAACCAATCAGGGTAGGAAAGAAAAACGGAGGACTTGATATTGGCACTTTGGAATTCACTGATGATCTGGCAATACTATCAGATAACATAGAAACCGCAGTGAGGCAAATTGAGGTTGTAAAAGAGAGTGCTGAAAATGTCAGGCTGCATATCTCTGAGAAAAAAAGAGTGCCTGCCAACCAAAAAGATACCACACATAATATCACAAAAGATACAGGGAGCTCAAGAGAGTTCACAAATTCAAGCATCATTGTGAGATACACACAACTGGGATGGTAAAGAAGCTCACGAACTGAGAAATCAAAAGATGATTAGAGCATTATGGATGACTGGCAACACCTATGATAAATCATACCTATCATGTCAACATAAAAGTGAGACATAGCAACACTGTCACCATGTTACAAAACTTATATGCAACAGGAACATTGGTCATGGATTGGAAAAGTGCACTAGGAAAGGTCAAGAAAGCAAACAGAAGAAACACCATAAAAATCCTAGGGCTCAATGAGAGAGAAGCTGACTACAGATTACAGCATGGACAACAGAGCAAACAGATATCTAATATATTACATGACATGAAGAAACATTGACTGAAATTTTACACAAATGTCAAGAGAATGTTGGACACCCAACAAACCAAACACATCTTGCACTCAGAACGCATTAAGAACCTGAAGTGGATCACCAAGGGCCAGAAGGATGCTGGCATAACAAACTCAAAAAGTCAGACAAACACTCAACCAAAAGAACTCATATGGAAAGTAAGCCAAGAGGTCATGAAATTCAAGAAAGGAACAGAAGAAGGAAGAAAATGCATAGTGACAAGATGAAAGACGTGTGGTGCCTCAGAAAATTTCATAATAAGCAGATGTTTCTCACGATCCTCTAGAGGCCTATTACAAAGTATAATAACCATTTCAATAATACCATCAGAGACAGCAAAGGGCTTGGAAAAACTGAACAGGATGGATAGTGTCTTTGAAAGAAGTTACAAGAGGAGCATCAGCATGACAAGTGAAAGGAAACACGGATTAGTACACGTGATTTGTAATTTGGGCAGCAAAATGAACAAGGTGATAGGCATAAAGAAAATATAAAATGCAAGAAAAGCTTGTCTGAACAGGAGAAATACATTGCCATGGAATATAAATTCATGTGTTAGGAAGACTTTTCTAGAACGACTTAAGACAAAAGAGTCCCTTTAAATTTGATACTACTGAAGAATGCTGAAAAAATTAGATGTGGAAGATGTTGGAAGGTACAGGTATGATTTATCCCTCCCATTTACTCCATTTGCAGAACTGTAGAACTACAGACCCAAATTCTCTCACTTTACAGTCAGAACCAATAGTTTGTATGCGACATGCAGTATTATATTTCTTCATTCGCAGACACAGAAGCTTCCAGAATTTTAAGAGTAAATTAATCCGTTTAATGCTAAATATCAATGTGAAATACATCAGTTACACTTGATGGCCTTTGCTATTTTTCACATTATCTCTAAGAGGATCTATTAATCAACTCTAAAAAGGGAAGCTGAGTATTTTACTGCCATGTTACTAATTCTGAAAAGAAAGTAATACACAAGGTTTATTTGTAGAAATCAAGTTTTTTTACCTTATTCATAAAATTTTCTTTGCGAAATAGAACCTTCAAAATGTGACCAAGTGCACAGTCTGGATCAGCCCTGATTGGATGTCTTTCATCAAATGGATCTGGATCCATCTTCATGTAGTTATCAGTTTCTACCTCTATTATCTCTGCAATCCTGGATCAGAACATAATTCATGGATTACTAACCCACACAAACAAAAAAAATTATAATCAAAATTGTACAAAGCACTTGCCATGGAACTTTACAACCAAGAAAGTGAGATCAGCAAGAAATGTTTAGTTTGCTATTGATTGACATCAGGGGAGGTATCAGCAAACAATACTAGATAGTATTTTCAGAATAATGTCTCTCAACTACTTACAGGAATATGGGCACTTTCATACAATACAAATAAATACATCTCTACCAATGACAACAAGAACAAAACTGTCACATAGAAACATTTGGATGTTACATTATATGAACTGCAAATAAAATGAACACATCTAGTTAATGAGACACAAAACAGATACATAATAATCTTAACTTAGAAAGAAACTACTCCAATTACAGAAAATCTAGGTTCTAATAGAGTTAACATAAAAAGTCAACAATACTTCTTACATTAGACATTCATTTGCTTAACGTTACATTAAACAGAATAGTCAGCTCGCACAAAATAAATTCACCCATGCACAGAAACACATCCTCATCTTCAACACTGGCAAGCTCAAACCTTTTTTCTGAAGGAGGTGGACACCTCAGTTGACTGTTGCCTGCTGACTAAGCAAACTTCCAGCATTCTTGTTGCTTTCTATCTACTGCATAGCACATCACAGCCTTCACACACAGAAGGTGAAGGGAAAGTTCTTCATAATAAGGTGTATTTGTTTACATGCAATGCCATTAAATTTTGGTTGGAAGAGGCAAAGGAGGAAGCAAAAATGTCATTCTAAAGTGTGTTTGAGCATTATAGAACCCATTCGATCTTCCAACTGCGCAATAAAGAGAATAAAGGAGAAGGGGTGAAAATATAACTACAAATACTTCCCAAAGATTCACTACTTCCAGAAATATGCAGAAGAAGGAGAAAAAATTTTATATTTAGGCAATATTGACAAGCAGGTTGTTAGGAGACCAGATACACACTTTCCATGTGACACATTCAGCAATGTAATAGATAACTTTGTCCTGTACACTACATTATTACCTCTTTTTTGTTTTA
The DNA here is from genome assembly GCF_023864345.2 of Schistocerca serialis cubense. NCBI lineage: Eukaryota > Metazoa > Arthropoda > Insecta > Orthoptera > Acrididae > Schistocerca > Schistocerca serialis. The sequence continues at coordinate 525,616,561 of NC_064638.1, read as the reverse complement.
AAAGATTTTCCTCTGGTAGCACGTGGCTTGACATGTTTTGCTTTGGGTTGATTATGTGACTATTTTGTTTTCAATATTCTACTGATGAACTATTGGCTTTGAACATCCATATTTTCGAAATATTGGTCATAACGATACCAGGTGGTTAGAGCTGAAGTGCAGCTACTGACAGATGTCCTCTGTGGGGTGTAGGTATCGTATGGCTGTGAAACTTGGTATATATGCTAATGTGTTAATGCAGAACTGATTTAAGCTGGAAAAAAAATAGTTCCAGCTGCACATCGGCATTATACACTGTTTGTATGATGGTATGATATCCATGCCGTCATCTGACAAGCCATAACATGAGCGAAGAATACGGCCATCGAGATAAGAGAACAAATGTTGTTGGTGAAACTGTTTTATGTGAACTGCAGCAATCAGAGTGCTGCACTGACTGAGTACCGCTGACTGAAAGGTCTGAGGACAGGCCCAAAGCCTTAAAAGGTTTACAGCAGATGATAATAACTTCTAAACACATGTGAGTGTGGTATGGCACCTGGAAGACTAAGAGGCAGTTGCTCTTGCTGTAACTGGGCATGAAGCACATGTCACAGGAAGTGCAAGTGCTCGTGCAGTGTCACGAGAATTGGCCATCCCATGGTCCACAGTACAGAAAGTTTTGCGGTCTATTTTACACTGGTACCCATACAAGATCCAGATGGTATAGCAATTGAAACCTCATGATTTACAGCAATATTCTGATTCACTCTTTGGGTTCTGGTAAGGATCAACACTGACTGATGATATGCAGTTGGGCAATATTCAAATTTGGGGTACTGTTAAACAGTCTCTTATGAGTGAAGAGCCACTGCATTCGCCACACGATTGTGTGGTGTGAATTGAATAGTACCTTCATTCTCAATCCATTCTTCTTTAAAGAGAATACACCCAGTGGGACTTGTCAGGTGCGACACGACATTCGCTCGTTATTGAAACTTCCTCACAGAATGTGTAACTCCAACTTTGTAAGAGAGCAACTATGTGAAAGTCACTATTTTCATCAAAGATGGTGCCACACGCCCACTGAAAAATCTGCTTAATGCAACCTTCCACGAAAGTGTTATCTCCTGGGGTTTTCCACATGCTTGGTCTGTAAAGTCACCTGATCTGAATCCATATGACTTTTGGCTCTGGAAATGTCTAAGAGAATGTTTACCAGGGACACATTTTGCCTCCACCTGATCTGAGGACCAGTATACAGGAGCAAATGTTGATCATGTCATTTTATGGATAAAACATCTTGTCGGGCTCCTGTAAGCGGCAGTAAACAATAAAATCAACATTATGCTGTCCTCATTTGTTTGAGCTTTTCTGTCCTTATCTCATTCCTAATCCATTACATATAGAAACATTTCTAGGATTCAAATCTTCACATTTTCACCTGGTGGCCAATATTGCAATTAATTTTTTTGCGTAAATCAGCTCTGCAATAATGCATTAGAATATCAGTTCCGCAGCCATATGATAATTATAGACCAAATTGGACCTTTGTGAGTAGCTGCACTTTTAACTATAACCAGCTGGTATAACCTGTTAATACAATCATTTGCACACTTGCTAGCTATAGCTTACAAGTTATGCGAGATATGCATTTGTGTGTAGGCTCCAGTTCTCAAACTAAACCTCCCTTACCAATATAACGCCGCTCAAGAGGGAATCCCTATCACTACCATTGACCTTATTTTAGCGTACTGTCTGTGCAAGTATGAGCAAATATATTTTGCCTGCACTCTACACACAATGTGTGTTCTTCAAACTGCAATAGTCAATGTCTGCAAGAAACTAGAATACCCATCAGAAATAATGTTCTGAAAATGAATGACAAAGAACACAGAAATCATAATCTACATTCAAATCAATATGTCCCCACATGAAGCAAAAACAGTCTGCCACAAGTCTGTGAACCATTCAATTCCGGGATGATCTAATTTTTCCAATCCCTTTCACATTCCTAATGGACAAAGATCCCTAATTACATCAACATACATAGTTTGTTTCCAATGATTTTGTTTTTACAGACAGTACAAGTTTAAAAAACAGTTCACCTTAAATTGGTATACCACAAGACTGACACTGGTACGCCATAAACCTACTCAATATTATGTCACACAGCTCTTTTCGATTGGCAAATATAATTTAAGAAAGGCTGAACTACTGGAATAGGAAATAGAAATGTTGATAACATTGATGAATAATTTCTCAGTATTTAAATCCATTACTACTGGAAAATTTCCAAAAATATGTACGTTAAAGTGGTGAGCAGGAAGAGGAGATGAGAAATGAGAACTGGGTTAGACCAAAGAGGGTGGTGGGTACAAAACTGATGTCATGGAATATGTTTTGACTTCAGCAGAGCTTAGGCTGCAAAAAGGCAGACAACAGAAAAAGGGTTTAGTATGCCAATGGTTGTTAAAACAGAAAATATACGCATACTGATATGTGTAGCACTGCCCACATGCAGTGAATGTGCCTGTGGCGACAACTTGCTGTCATCACAGGCTGGTCAGGTAAATGTCAGTAGCAGGTAAATGTAAGGCCACTTGTAAGCGGTCCGTCTCCCTCCAACTTCACCTTTATAAGTGATTATGACCGTCGCCACTGAACACCTCGACCAATTTAGACTTTTGTTGCAAAATGCATCGGCTGAGGAGTATGTGGTCTCTACCAATGCCAGACAATGGAACTTTGTGTAATATAAGGACAAGCTAAAAACTAATACCTCTTAATTTTTATGTAAAAACTCTTAACGTTTCTTTTAAAAAATAAAGCAAAAGGTATTACTTCTACATCTTTGTCCTTCATGCCTACATATCTGCAGTCCTCTGCCACTAGAGGGCTCTGAATAGTAACATGGAACGCAATGGTGTGTAACTATATCGATGCAAGTGTGCTGTAATCGAGTTTCGAATTTGAAGAGTTTGTGTCAACACACACGGGGCACCATCTCCTTCAGCATGAAAATACCAGACCACAAACAAGCCGATATGACATGTTGTTATGCCTGCAAGGTTGACGACACACCAGACATCCTAGTGTTGAGGGTTGCACAGCTGCCAGGCAACCACTTTTCACAAAAAATTAGATTTCCCTGTATTCCACTAGGCATCCCTAGCAGTGCTGCCAGAGGTCATGCATCACAGGAACCTAACTGCTCTCACAATCCACATGACCAAAAATAGATCCCAAAATATCCTGCTGGTGGACGGTATTTAGGCAACCTTCACGAGCACTGCAACATCTTCAACAATCTGATGCCTTGGGTTTACTATCATTGGACATCTTCTATACAGTCCCAACTTTGCCTCATTGAATCTTCATTTGTTTCCAAAACTTCAAGAACATCTTCGAGGAGTTCACTTTGATAGTGATGAAGTTGTGCAAACAGAGGTGAGGTTGTGGCTTCATGAACAAACTGAAACATTCTGTAGTAACAGTATCAAGACACTGGTGTCTCATTGGGAGAAACGTGTATCATCAGGGTGACTATGCTCATGGAAAAAAAGACAAGAAGAATAAAGATGTAGAATGTTAATCATGTTTGTTTCCTTTAAAAGATATGAGTTGCCACATAAAAAATTTGGAGACATTACTTTTCAGCACACCCTCATATGATGTTTATCAGCTCCAACGAGGAAACACTGCCGATTACTTTCTATCTGGAACTATAGCTTATATTAATTTTGAACAGTAACTATTACTGTTTGTTTTTGTACACCAATAGTCAATTTTAATCTATTGTTACAGAATATTGTGTTTAATAAATATTGTTTGCCTTGAAGTGAATGTCCCAACAGTGGGCATAATCAAGAACTATTCTTATGAATTGCAAAGGATATCTTAATTACTGCTAAGTTGACAAATTAACACAATTCATATACTTTACAAATGTTTTTATGTGTAACACTCCATCAGCTAGCAAACTCAAAACATTACAAAAACCAGAGACAATTATGAGACTGTTATAAATGTATGACCAGCAGTCTGAGCTATTTTGATTTCTTTGGTGGATTCTTGCAGAGTAATCTACAGGAGAAATATTTCTTATTTATATTGTAAACACTGCTTAAAATTATGATAGTTAAGTGCAAGTTCATCAAGCATACATTAATAATGACTCCTGATTTTGACCCAAGTATGAAAGAAAGGATACATAATAATACAAGTGAAACTGTGTAGTTTAACGAAAATACACATTTATACAACAGAAGTATTTTATTTATTGGAAATATGCAAATATAATTCAAAGGTCGTATTCTTTAATGTGTGCATAATGTATCTGAGACAGGTCTATCATCTTGTCTATCATATTTAAACTGAGCACCAAAACTGATAATGACAAAGTCAATTTACAAAGCTGTAGATACTATGATAGCTCAGAGTTTCTGCTGTGGGTGAATTACAACTTTTCCAACTCAATCAAGATATATTCACCAATTGCAAAAAACCATTTTCAAATGGGGGCTGAAGCTGCAGGACAACTGGACTGACTAAATAACAGTAGCACAGTTCAAAGACTAGTGGAAATTGAGGACAGGAATGCTGCTGGAATAAAGGATGTTTTGGTGGGACACTTCCTAACTGTGCAATTATGGGAATCTGTAGAGGGGGAAGGGGATGGATTCTGATGATGGGTGTTGGGAAAAAGCCAGTGAAGTTCACTACATTGCCACAAGTGCATAATCCTGCTCAAACATCAAATGGTCATACTTCTCTTCCCACTGTCCACAATTTGTTGCCATCTCTACAGCTGAACAATGTATAGTTGTATACAGGCATGACACAGACAAAAAGGAAGTAGATGGGTTTGACGGAAGGATCTAGAATAGGTCTAGGGATTAGGGCAAGCAGTGGGAAGTCTGCTAGACTTCTAGGGTGGGGTTACTGAAGACAGGCCTAAATTTGTACACACACACACACACACACACACACACACACACACACACACACACACACACTTGTAGGCTGAAGTTAGATACAGAGTGAAATGTGGTGACACATAAGACAGGATTTCTGGTCAGGTGAATACATGGCTATCAACATAAAATCAAATAGGGATAACATAAGATTATGATTAATACTGAATGAGAAAACGGGTATGTGGGTGAACTACTGTGAACAACATAACTAAAATGGTAGCTGCAAAGCCAAAAACCACCATAGTAGTATAACTCTTGATACCTACTAATGCTGCAAATGATGAATATATAGAAAACACGTAGGATGAGATAAAGGAAGTTACTCAGTATATTATGAGAGTGAAAATTTGATTCTGATGGGTACCAGAAAAATGGAGAGAATGGTAAATAGTACAAAACATGATCGACTGATTAATCGAGAGGGGTTATGGGACCAAACGGCGAGGTCATCAGTCCCGTGATTCTGAAGCGAGTCACAGAAGAAAGAGGGTCTGCAAAAAGTGGACAAATCCAGTCAGTGGAGTCAAATTATAAAATAATGAACATTAAACTAGCACAGTAAAGGCATAAAAGGTGAGACCAAATCTAAAAATTGGAAAAAAAGAGGGGGGTGGTCATGGGGTCACAGACCGAGAAGACTATAAAAGAAGTCCCAACCACAACCAACCTGCCCCTGTTCCAAGACTAAAGGAGAACCTTATATCTGGAAATAAAAACCACTTTCATGGAGGAAATCGAGGACCAGTTCAACCATACGCGGATCGGCTGCTAATATTAAATTTAAGGAATCGGGAAGACTATCCTTAACACAACAAGCCGAAAGAAGAGGATATTTCACCAATATGTGAGATATCATCAGTCTGGCTCCACAAGCATATTGTGGGGGGTGGATCATTACATAGGAGGAAACAATTGGTGACCTGGGTATGACCAATGTGTAAATGGCATAAAACAGTGGACTCCTTCAGGGAGGAGCGGAAGGAAGAGTGCCAAACTGCAGTAGACTCCTTCATTGTGCGGAGTATATTACTATGAGCATTAGCGCCCCACATGGCATTTCACTTTTGGGCAAAGAGAGATTTGACGTAGATCCACATATCTGTAGCTGTAATCATGAAAGGAAATGGGGGGTAGGTACCTGCTTCTCTAGCCAAAAGGTCAGGCAGTTCATTTCCTGGGATGCCCACAACTTGCGACCTGGAGAAAGATGACTGAACAGGCGGCACGTTCAAGGGCACAACATGGATAGCACAGACAAAAAGGGCGACAAGATTAGCATTGGTCGATATCCTGTAGATTGCTCATGGAGTCTGCACAAATTGAAACACTGTGGAGGGAGGCCTGAGAAACAAAAAGGAGGGCCCTGTGAATGGTTAGAAGCTCTGCTGTGAACACACTATGTGATCCCGGCAATAAATGGTGTTCAAAGTCAGTAGGAGACATGACAGCATATCCCACCTTATTGATAGTCTTAGAACGATCAGTGTAAAAGATGGTGGCACCCTGGAACTCTGCAAGGATGGCACAGACAAGACGCCGGAAAACCATAGGAGTGACAGAAACCTTCGGACCCTGGAATAGATCAATCCTAATCCATGATCTAGACACCATCCAAGGGTGGGGTACGGGAGGTAAGACATGGCATGCCGTCTGGTGAGTGGAGATGGAGATCCCGACAGAGGGACGTGAGACGCATGCTGACTGACAATCCCACCCGTGGGCGGGTGTTAAGAGGGAGACATGCCACATTGGTGAAGAGCACAGGGTATACAGGAAGGTCAGGGAACTGGCGAATGGCATTTGCATAAGAAACAAGGAGTTGGCTCCATCGGATGTGTAAAGGTGGAATCCCCACTTCTGTGAGGTGACTATCAACAGGACTAGTGCGAAAGGCACCAATAGCCAGATGCACCACACAATGGTGGCCAGCGTAAAGGAGTTTCAAAGTGGAAGGAGCTGCTGAGCCACAAAACCTGACTCCATAATACAGTCTGAACAAGACCAGAGCACGATAAAGATGGGGGAAGAGTGGAATGGTCTGCACCCCAAGACATGTAGGCCAGGAGGCAGAGAGCATTAAGCTTCCGCATACATGCAAGTCTTTAGGTGGCAAATGTGGGGCAGCCATGTCAGCTTGTTATCAAAAATAAGGCCCAAGAAACGGGACTGCGCTACAACATTGAGGAGCTGGTTGCCCAAATAAAGTTATGGATCGGGCTGCACTGTGGGTAGATGACAAAACTGCATAACCTGTGTTTTGGAGGGGGAAAACTGGACGCATTGGGCAGTGGCCCATGCAAAGGCCCATCAGATGGTGCCTTGGAGCTGGTGCTATGCAGATGCTACTGAGTGGGAGCTACACCAGATGCAAAAATCATCGCCGTATAATGCCAGAGTAACCACAGGCTCAACAGAGGTCACAAGCCCATTGCTGGCAATGAAGAAGAGTGTGACACTTAGCAAAGAACCCTGTGGAATACCATTCTCCTGAATCTGAGGTGTGCTGAGCAAAGTGCCAACTCGAACCCAGAAGGGCTGGTGAGATAAAAGCTCACAGATAAAAATCAGAAGTGGAACACGGAAGTCCCAGTCATGGAGGGTAACTAAAATGTGACAGCGCCAAGCCATGTCATATGCCTTATGTAGGTCAAAAAAGACCGTGACAAGGTGCCAGTGGTGAGTAAAAGCCAGTCCAATCAGAGTAAATGGTCAGCTGGAGATCACCCTGCCTGGAAGCCACACTGATATGGGGACAACAGGCCCCGAGATTCGAGTACCCAACATAATATGAAGCTGACCATCCTTTCGAGCAGTTTACAAAGTATGTTCAGAAGGCTACTTGGGCAGTAGCTGTCAAAAGATGTTGGGCTTTTTCCCAGGCTTAAGAACGGGGATAACTGTACTGTCTCGCCATTGTGACGGAAAAGCCCCCATGAGTCAAATATTGTTGAAGACCCTGAGGAGCTGTTGCCTCTGGGGAACATCCAAGTGTTGGGTCACCTGATTGTGGATGGAATCCGGGCCTGGGGCTGTGTCTCGTGAAGAGCTAAGAGCCTGCACCAATTCCCATTCAGTGAAGAATGCATTATAAGGCTCAACGTGATGCGGAATGAAAGAGGGGGGGGGGGGGGGGGGTCGGTTCAACTCTGTGTTTCTGCCGACAGCAGGCTAGGAAGAGGACGACGATGCTGTCGCAAAGTGTGTCACAAGGTGTTCTGCGAGAACCAATGGATCAGTGCACAGAGCACCTTAGAGGTTCGGACCTGCACAGCTGACTATCACTGGTGGACCAGAAGGCTACAGAGCTAGGACCACACCTGCGATGAAGAGGCATACGTCCCCAGGGAGGAAACATAGTGCTCCTCCCAGCTTCCCTCTTAACTCCGCTTAATAATGTAACGAGCCTTATCATGGAGATGGTTAAAAGTGAGGAGGCTGGTCTGTGAAGGGTGCTGCTTAAATCACTGCAGTGCCCGTCAGCAGTCCTGGGCAGCCACATCCTTGATTAACCAACATACCGGTCGATGACGAGGGGGACTTGTGGATAGGGGGACAGCAGTTGACAGCAGCATGAAGAATAGTGGCAGAGATGCCTTGCACGACTACATCAATGGAATTCAAGAGGGAGGTGTCGAAGTGGACAGCATACATATATAAAGGCCAACTGGCCCTGTGGAATGCCCAACATGGAGGGCTGTCTGCCTGGCAACAGCAGGGGAATGATTCATTCATCAGAAAGTGGCCATTGTCACAAAGGTCATCATGGGATGACCCAGGTAGGGAAGCCACCAGGAGATCGAGAGATCGATAGCAGAGAAGGTGCCATGAGCAGAATGAAGTGGGTAGGGGATCCACCATTGAGGAGAAAAAAATCGAGGTCCGTGATAAGTTGGTCAATTAGGATACCCCTAAAGTCCCCAAGGAGGAGAAATGGGTGCGGGAGCTGCTGGATTATGGTAGTGGAAGTGGCGTACCTGGGGGGAGGTAGACATTGCAAATGGTGATTGATGGAGTCATTTACACTCGAACCACTATCGCTTCCAAGTTGGTATATAGGGGGATCCAGTCACTAACGACATCATAGCGAACCAAAGTGCAGACCCCACCAGATGCTACCCCGGGGCCAGTACAGTTCCACCAGAACACCCGATAACCACGAAATGTTTGGAGAGTGGTTATCACGGATACGCGTTGCTTGATGAACAAGACAGAACACAGAATAGGAGGAGACAAGACGTTGCATTTCCAGTAGGCATAGTATCCATTGCAATTCCACTGGATGATCACGTGGTGAGAGTCCAAGGCAGACATGAAGAAGCCAAGGAGGATGTCGGGTCACTTGGTCAGTAGTCGTCACCGACAAGGATGGGGTGACATCCATAAATAAGATGTCAGACTCAGGTTGCAAGAGGGGAGATGGCAACTACGGGGGCACCTTGTCTTGAGATTTATGTTTCTTCTTCTTCTTCTCCTCTTTCTGAGGTGGGGGAGGGTAGAGTTCGTGGGACGCACATGTTTCTGCAAGATCTGGAACCAAAAAAGAGCAGGCAACCTTGGGGTGCACAGATGGTGCGGCCTCATAGCTGAGTGGTGGTAAGAGTCTTCTGGCCTGAAAAACTCTGGGGAACCGGCTGATGCCAAAGAAAGGAGCACTACTTCGGCTGGGGAGAGGGAGCGGCTCCCTGACGGGAGGTTGTGGGAACTGCAGGGGAGAGGGAGGGGAGGACAAAGGAGGAGGACAAGGGAGGAGGAGGAAATGAAGTAACAGAGGCATAAGTTGAAGATAGTGACACTAGATGGAGTCTCTCATACTTCTGGCAAGCCTCAGCATAAGACAAGCGATCCAGGGACTTGTATTCTTGAATCTTCTTTTCTCTCTTGTAAGCCGGGCAATCCGGGGAGCGAGGGGAGTGGCGGTCAGCACAACTGAGACACCAAGGTGTATAAGTGGACAAGGGAAAAAAAAATCCCAGAGTTTTCCCGGTAAAAAAATACACTTTTTCCATGTTACGTGGCAATATACTTTTCCAAGGAACTCTAAAACTTATCAACCCTTTGAATGGTTAACATTTTATACACCAGCATAGATCTTCTCACTGCCACTTTAGAAAATGAAACCCAGAAAAAACAATCTTGGAAAGATCTCTGATGTGCAGCAACATGTACACTGCATATTTTCATATTACAATAAGCTGCATATATTCGTAATTATGAAAGTATAAATTTGAATTCCACCAAAGACAGCACCTTAGTTACCAATGAATTGAAACCGAGATTGTGATGCCCTTTTGTAAGCCAATAATAGCTCAAATGATGTAATCTCGCCAGTCATGACAGCAGATATTCAGAGCATAGGATATGTGATGCTAGCCAGTAGTAACATCACTGTTACGTGGCGCAAACAAACAAATAGGAAAAGTTAATGGTATAAATTAATATACATAGTGTTGCAAGAAGAAAAGAAAAGCTTTCACATATAATATTAGTCTCCAGAATGAGATTTTCACTCTGCAGCAGTGTGCGCCGATATGAAACTTCCTCGCAGATTAAAACTGTGTGCCGGACCAAGACTCGAACTCGGGACCGTCGCCTTTCGCAGGAAAGTGTGCTACCAACTGAGCTACCCAAGCACGACACACGTCCCATTAAGGTAGGAGACGAGGTGTTGGCAGAAGTAAAGCTGTGAGGACGGGACAAGAGTCGTGTTTGGGTAGCTCAGTTGGTAGAGCACTTGCCCGCGAAAGGCAAGGGTCCCGAGTTCGAGTCTCGGTCCGGCACACAGTTTTAATCTGCCAGGAAGTTTCATATCAGCACACACTCTGCTGCAGAGTGAAAATCTCATTCTGGAAATATCCCCTAGGCTGTGCCATGTCTCCACAATATCCTTTCTTTCAGGAGTGCTAGTTCTGCAAGGTTCGCAGGAGAGCTTCTGTAAAGTTTGAAAGGTAGGAGCCGAGGTACTGGCAGAAGTAAAGCTGTGAGGTCGGGGCGTGAGTCATGCTTGGATAGCTCAGTTGGTAGAGCACTTGCCCGAGAAACGCAAAGATCCCGAGTTTGAGTCTCAGTCCAGCACACAGTTTTAATCTGCCAGGAAGTTTTAATGTTAGTCTCGAAGATTAATAAGCTACAAGAGAAGCTAAGCTTTTACAAGAGAAGCTAAGCTTTCGCATGTATTATTGGTGTGTTATTATGTGTGTGTTACTCCTTAAGATACATCAAACAAATGTGCCAGTAAAATTTGAAATAATGGCATAAATGTCTAGTCTTCTGGGCTAGAAATTCTTGTAAGTGACTGGTCCTCAAAGTGTTAAGTTTTAAATGAGAGTCAAATGTTCTGTGATTTAAGAAATTAATTGCTCATTCTCGCACATAGCAGAATTCATCTTGCATAAAAGAAAATGTACTTTGAAAGTAATGCTTTTCAAACTACCATTCGCAATATTTTCCCACAATCTGTTAGGAATAGGCTTGTTGCAGCGGTTGCCAGAAAAAAGGCGTCACTGCGTGTGCACAGCTATGAAGGCGTATGAAGTCCGTACGTATAAAGCATTAAGAGATCTTACATTACATCTTAAAAGAAACAGGACGTCAGAGGATACTCCAAGGGCATTGGTATTTCGTAAACAATACTCAGTTGTACTATTCGGCTTGAAGTGCACATTTTTATGTCCACATTCACAATGATGTAGGCCCCCATCTGATATTAAACTTTTCAGTTTGGTTTCCAGGATGTAAATTTTCTTTGAGTACCAGTACTGTACTACCTCATATTAGGTTCTTTATTATGGTATAATGTCATGCGTGCCAGAAGATGATAATGTACACTTAAAACTTAGCGAGCAAGTTGTAATTAGACAATGGTGTGGAATAAAACATTTCGTTTCAAATAAATGGTTGGTTGGTTGGTTTAAAGGCGGGAGAAGGGACCAAATTATGAGGTCATCGGTCCCTTGTTCCTAATAAAACAGTGCCACAAGTTTGAGAATAAAACGGACAAAACATATAACACAAAATGGAAAGAAAGGGAAAGCCACAAGAACGAAGGGAAGGCAACAAACACTAAAAGGAACAAAAGAGGACAATAGAACAGAGACGCTAGAAACAGAAGAGATTAAAACACGAAAGCAGATTACAGTGGCTGGCCAACCACGAGAATAAAAAGGGAAAGCCAGCCAATCTGCAACACATTAAAACATCCATCCTGAAAGCACTAGGGTGGAAGACACAGAGGGACAAAGGACATGCGCTAAAACCTGTATAGAAATAACCCACTCTCACGGATAAAACGTAAAACTAAAGCTGCTGAGGAGGCATTGTCACCCAACACTGAAGACAGGGTGCTGGGAAAGTTGAAGGTCTGTTGCAGAGCGGCTATAAGTGAGCAGTCCAGCAAGAGGTGAACGACTCATTTCGGAGTCACAGCAACACTGAGGCGGCCCTCGCGCGGAATAGGTATCCATGCATTACCCACATATGGCCAATGCGGAGCTGACAGAGGACAACTGATTCCCTGCGAGAGGCCTGCATGGATAACTTCCACACATTCATAGTCTCCTTAATGACACACAGTTTTTATGCGTGCTGTTATGCCATTCCGTCTCCCAAAGCTGGAAAACACTGCGGTGTAAGACAGAACGCAGGTCAGCTTCGGAGATGCCTATCTCCAGAAGTGGTTTCTGCATCGCCTGTTTGGTCAGCCTGTCGGCAAGTTCATTGCTGGAGATTCCGACGTGTCCTGGGGTCCACACAAAAACCATAGAACGGCGGAACTGTTCCAGGGCACAGATGGACTCCTGAATGGATGCTACCAGGGGTGGCTAGGGTAGCACTGGTCGATAGCTTGTAGGTTGCTCAATGAGTCAGTACACAGGAGAAATGACTCGCCAGGACATGAGTGGATGTACTCAAGAGCACGAGATATGGCCACCAGCTCTGCAGTGAAAACACTGCTGCCAACTGGCAAGGAGTGCTGCTCAATATGTCCTCCATGAACATATGCAAAGCCTAAGTGACCATCAGCCATTGAGCTGTCGGTGTAAACTACTTCAGAGCCCCCGAACACATCAAGAATCGAGAGGAAATGACAGCGGAGAGCAGTGGGGTTAACGGAGTGCTTAGGGCCATGCAAAAGGTCCAGACAAAGCGGCGGCCGAGGCGTACACCACGGAGGCATATGTGAACGGGCCACAAGCAGAGGTCGTAAGGGGAATGACTCAAGTTCGGAGAGAAGGGACCGCATGCGAACCGCTATCATTAGCCCCAATCTGGGACGCCGATGCGGGAGATGGACTGCCACGGGCAGGAAAAGGAGACGGTTATTCAAATGCGCAGGAGAACTATGAATGTGTGCTGCGTAACTGGCAAGCAGTTGCGCACATCTGATCTGTAGTGGAGGGACACCAGCCTCCACCAGTACACTGGTCACCAGACTCGTCCTAAAAGCTCCTGTCAAAAATAGAACCCCACAGCGGTGCACAGGGTAGAGTAAATGCAATTCTAAAGGCACTGCCAAACCATAAACCATACTCCCATAGTCTGTTTGGGATTGGATAAGGGCTCTGTAGAGCTGCAGCAGGGTGCAGCGATCTGCGCCCCAATTGGTGTTGCTCAGGCAATGGAAGGCATTGACGTGCTGCCAGCACTTCGGCTTAAGCTGACGAAGATGAGGGAGCCAAGTCAATTGAGTGTCAAAAACCAGTCCTAGGAACTTATATGTCTCCACTGCAGAGAGTGGATCATCATTAAGGTAAAGTATGGGTTCTGGATGAACAGTACGACACAGACAGAAGTGCTTGACACACGACTAGGCGGCTGAAAACCGGAAGCCGTAGGCTAGAGCCCATGACTGCGCCGCTCAGCAACAACAGTACTGGAGCAGCAGTATGAAATGCAGAAGTCGTCTGCATACAGAGAAGGTGAGACGGAGGGCACGACTGCAGCTGCTAGACCGTTAATGGCGACTAAAAATAGAGAGACACTCAATACAGAGCACTGCGAGACTCCATTCTCCTGGATATGGATGTAACTAAGGGAGTCACAAACTTGGACACAAAAAGTACGGAGCGGCAGGAAGTTTTGGATAAAAATCGGGAGTGGGCCCTGGAGACCCCACTCATACATTGTGGCAAGGATATGATGTCACCGAAGCGGTGGTGTATGCTTTACATAAATCAAAAAAGACGGCAATCAGGTGTTGCCGTCTGGAAAAGGCTGTTCGGAAGGCAGACTCGATGGTCACAAGATTATCAGTGGTAGCGCGACCCTGGCGGAAGCCGCCCTGACATGGAGCCAGCAAGCCACGTGACTCCAGGACCCAACCCAACTGCCGACATACCATACATTCCAGCAGCTTACAAAGAATGTTGGTGAGTCTGATGGGCCGATAGCTATCCACATCAAGCAGGTTTTTACTGGGTTTGAGCACCGGAATGAAGGTACTCTCCCACCATTGTGATGGAAAGACGCCACCGCACCAGATCTGGTTGAAGATGATGAGAAGGTGTCACTTGTAGTCAAGATGACAGGTGTTTTATCATCTGGCTGTGGATGCGATCAGGCCCAGGAGCTGTGTTGGGGCAATGTGCAAGGGCACTGAGGAGCTCCCACTCTGTAAATGGGGCGTTCCAGGATTCACTGCAGCGTGTAGTGAATGAGAGGACATTCCGTTCCAGCCGTCCTTTGAGTGTGCAAAAGGATGAGGGGTAATTCTCTGACACAGAGGCTCAAGCAAAGTGCTTGGCAATCGTGTCAGCGTTGGTACTTAACTTGCCATTTATGATAACACCGGGGACAACTGCTGGGGCCTGGTAACCGAATCTTTGTCCAGATTTGGGAAGGTGCCGTGTGGCACCCAATGGTGGAGACATATCTCTCCCAACACTCCTTCTTCCGTTGTTTGATAAGGTGGCGAGCACGGGCACGGAGCTGTTTAAAAGCTATGAGGTGCTCCAGGGAAGGGTGCCGTTTATGCTGCTGTAGAGCTCGCCGACGCTCCTCAATTGCTTCAGCGACTTCTGGCGACCACAAAGGGACTGCCTTACGCCTTGGGCACCCTAAAGAGAGAGGGATCGCATTTTCTGCAGCAGAAACAACTGTGCTAGTCACCTGCTCAACCATCACATCGATGTTACCGTGTGGGGGAAATTCAGCGGTGACAGCAGAGGTGAAAGCTCTCCAGTCCGCCTTGTTCAAAGCCCGTCTGGGCAAGCGCCCAATGTGCCTGACACTGGGGCAGTTACAGGAAGATGGTGAAGTGGTCACTACCACACAGGTCGTCATGTGCTCTTCAGTGGATGGATGGGAGAAGTCCTGGGCTACAAATTGATAAATCAATGGCCGAGTAACTACCATGAGTCACACTGAAATGTATGGCGGTCCCAGTATTTAAGAGGCAGAGGTCGAATTGCGACAGTAAAGTTTCGAAACCTCTGCCTCGGCCAGTAAGCATGGTACCACCCCACAAGGGGTTATGGGCATTAAAATCTCCCAGATGTAGGAAAGGTTTAGGGAGTTGATCAATCAGTTCAGCTAATACATTCAGGGGTAATGTACCATCTGGAGGAAGATATACATTGCAAACAGTTATTTCCTGTGTCATCCTTATTCTGACAGCCATGCTTCAAGAGGAGTTTGAAGGGGCCCATGTTCACTACAGACCGAGTTTAGGACATAAACGCAAACTCCACCTGACACTCTCTTATAGTCACTACGGTTCCTGTAATATTCCTTATAGCTGCGGAGGGCAGGGGTCCGCATTGATGGGAACCATGTTTCCTGGAGGGCAATGCAGAAAGCAGGTGTAAAGCTTAACAGTTGCCGCAGCTCAGCCAGGCGGTGGAAAAAACCGCCACAATTCCACTGGAGGATCACTTCGTGAGACTGGGAAGATATTGAACAATCAATGAGGCAGTTTACACCTCAAGAGTTGCCTGCTGCCACCGATTTATTGCCTGAGCAGTCTATATCCATTGTGTCTGAGGGTCTGGCGAGATCTAGGTCGTCAGTGGACGCCAAAATCTCCACCCCATCCTCAGCCGCAGGGCTTGTAGGTAGTGGTGGTGCTGGTGCCACTGCAATTTTCTTGGTCTTAGGGGTTTTCCTTTAGGATTTCTCTCACTGCTGCTTGAGTTTGCCTGGCTGTGAGGACTTCACTGGCTCAGTCTCCGGAACTGAGAATGAGCGTGAAGCCGTATGACCAGCTACTTTTGGGCTAGAATGAGATTTTCACTCTGCAGCGGAGTGTGCACTGATATGAAACTTCCTGACAGATTAAAACTGTGTGCCGGACAGAGACTCGAACTCGAGACCTATGCCTTTCGCGGGCAAGTGCTCTACCAACTGAGCTACCCAAGCACAACTCATGCCCCGTCCTCACAGCTTTACTTCTGTCAGTACCTAGTCTCCTACCTTCCAAACTTTAGAGAAGCTCCCCTGCGAACCTTGCAGAACTAGCACTCCTGAAAGAAAGGTCTCGAGTTCGAATCTCGGTCCGGCACACAGTTTTAATCCGTCAGGAAGTTTCATATTTTTGGGCTCTTCAGCCACTAGAAGAAACCTGGGAAGGGAGTGATCCAAGGGACCCCTTCCTAGTGAGAGAAGCCAAAGAAGACTTACGCTTCTCCAGCTTAGAAGTGGGGATGGATGTCTCTGATGGTTGGGGGGGGGGGGGGGGGGGGCGTTGCTCCCGAAATATGTGGTGCAGGAGCAACAGGGAGGGAAATGCCCCCCACCATCAAGGGGGCAGGTGTAGTCTTCCGGCTCTGTGAGGTGAATTGGGTTGGCAGAGCTGATGGCGCCAGAACTGTTGTAGCAGTGGCGTAAGACAATGTCATACACACAAGATGCAGGCATTTAAATTTTCTCTTAGCCTCAGTGTAGGTCAGTCTGTCCAGGGTCTTGTACTCCATGATTTTCCTTTCTTTCTGGAGAACCCTGCAGTCAGGCCAGCAAGGTGAATGGCGAGCCTGGCCCTCCTCCCACGGTGTAGCCAGGGCACGAAAGGTTGCGAGGTTATACAAAGCAGCATTCAAGGATCCTTCACCATTCTAAGAGACAGCTGTTTGAGAACAGCCTGATTTTTGCAGCTTGACACCTTGCACACACAGGTGGCAGAACACAGGGGCTTCCCTCATGAAGTGGGTGGTCACAATCACCTTACAAAGGGTCTGCCGTACAATGGGAAGACATATGCCTAAAATGCAAGCACTGAAAGCATCGCACAGGTGGAGGGACATATGGCTTCACACCACATCTGTAGCACACTACCTTGACTTCCTCTGGGAGGGTATCCTCCTCGAAAGCCAGAATGAAGGCACCAGTATCGGTGCGGTTGTCTTTGCAACCCTCCTGCACACGTTGAACACAACAAATGCCATGACGCTCCAGATTAGTTTGGAGTTCCTCATCAGTTTTCAGGATGGAGTCCCAACGAAAAATTACTCCCTGGACTATATTCAGAGATTGGTGAGGAGTAATAGATACCGGGACAGTGCCAAGACGATCGCAGGCACGAAAAGCTGCAGATTGGATGACAGAAGCAGCTTTGATCAACAGGGAGCCCGACCGCATATTACTAAGAGACTCCACTTCACCAAACTTGTCCTCAATATTTTCTACAAAAAACAATGACTCTGTGGCGATGAACGTGTAGCCCATCCATCCTAGTACAGACGAGGTAGCAGAGAAAGGGTTTCATCTCAAGACAGCGAGCCTGGCCCTCCTTCCATGGTGTAGCCAGGGAATGAAAGGTTGCGAGGTTATACGAAGCAGCGTTCAAGGATCCTTCACCATTCGAAGAGACAGATGTTTGAGAACAGCCTGATTTTTGCAGCTTGATATGCTTCATGCACCAAGCATGCACCCTGATAACACCCACTGTGACCAGGGGCTCTCTCCACAGGCGCCACCCAGCCATATCAAGGACCATCTGGCACGGCAGCTGTTGCCAGGAGTTCAGATACTCCTGAAGAGACAAGCAACCACTCCTTGGAATACATGGGGAGGGAGCAGCTCAGGTATCAGTAGTGTGATCCCTGTGTTGTCAGGGCTTCAGCAATATGGATACATAACAGCCCCACCACACAGACTGGCTACACGTGCTGGTGACCTAGCAGGTAGAAGGGGCTACAGTGGGGAAGGGAGAGGGGAAGGAAGGGGGGAGAGGAATCCACACTGTAGATGCTATGGAGGGAGTTCTTTCCCATATGGCTCACACTAGAAACAGGAAATTTTGGAGATCAAAGTTCAAGTGGAAACCTAAATGCCAAAAAGGATAAAAGAACAGGCAAACGGAACAAAATTGCAAACAACACAGGAAACCAGGTGGATAGCCAGTTCGACATAAATCAGAAAACACCAGATGGGGGAAGGAGGTAGCAACAGGGAACAAGCCAGGATAGGAAGGGGGGGAGCAGCGTGAAGGAAATACAGCCATGTAATGAAGAATGGGTCACAATAGCTTGGGGCCCCATGTGCGCCATGCACAAACTCACGAAAGAACCGTGAGCTCCCTGGGGAGGGAAGGGGGGGCAGGGGGTAGAAAACATGGATGGGGGAAATGAATGAAAGGGGAAACCACCTAGTTTGAATACTGAATACTGCACAGAGCACAGTTTAATCATTGCTAACATTTAACTTGAAAATCATGAAATAAATGTGTACAGGTGGAAGAGACATGGAGATCAGGAAGATTTCAGGTAGATTCAAAACTTTTCTGGAAAAGATGTTGACGTCAATAATTTATTGGTTACAAACTGCAGATTAAAACTGACGAAACTGCAGACTGGTTTTAGCTCTATCTGGAGTGAAGATCATAAAGCACAAGACACAATCTCTCTTCAAACCCGCTGAAAAACTCTGCCACCGCAAATTTTCCTCTGTTTTTCTTCAAGAAATGGGTAATAAGTAAAATGCATTTGAAACATGATCATCTGTCAGTGCACTCACTGTCTGTCTGTCAGAAAATTAGTGAATTACAATCTTTCCTATAAACGGTTTCACTAGGTAATTAGCTTCAAATATTACCAAAAATACCATCTGTTGATGGTGACGGAAAGGTACATACAGCGATATATCTCCTCCTGGTTCTACAGGGTTAAGTGAAATTCACCCACAAGGTCTTCGCAACACGACTAGCCACATGCCAGCGATAAAAAAAAAGGCTCTCACAAAAGTTTGCCCAGTGCGTACATCCGGCAGAAAAAGGACGTTAAAGAGTGGCAAGCTGCCAACACTGTAACCACGTGAATGGTAACTACCTCTGTCAGACATATTAGTCATGCTGTACAGTTGGTGTAGCGTGTAGAGTTTTGCATTCACATGCAGGAGGTCGAGGGTTCGATCCTGGGTTAGGGTGCATTTTTTTTATTTGCTAATTTCAATCTGAGAGTTCATACTGTAATATACGCCTTCTCTTAGGTCGCAGTTATCCTAAATTTATAACATTTTGTAACGCTGAACATAACAAATACGTGGTTAGACAAATAAGAATCAGATAGTTGAAACAAATGACCTGTCATAGGACAGAATAACTACAGAAACAATATCAATTTCAAGATACTAAAGATGATAGCACAATACAATAACACAACTCTACTTGTCATTTATATTACATGTAATATGAACACTCAGATGTGGCACATTAGCAACCAGTGACAACAATAATGTACACATTAATGACAGTATGACATTCACAACAGAGTATGTTGTCCTCAGAACAACAGGCACTCAAAGCGCCGTCTTCCCTGCTTGTCCAAACATTGTGCAACCTGCCAGATCATACAGCTCTGGACCCTTCGCAGCACAGCTGCATCGACAGTAACAAGAGCAGCATGAACATGTGCTACCAATTCTTCCACATTCATCGGCAGAGTAGAGAACACGCACTCCTTCAGGTGCCCCCAGGAAGAAAACCAGGGGATGTAGGTCAGGTCAACACGGTGGCCATACAAATGAATGTCCACGTCCGAGCCATTTCCCTAGAAATGTTCTGTCCAAATACTGTCGTACATTAATTCCAGAGCGTGGAGATGCACCATCATATTGGAACCATATCTCCAGCCGAACATGTAGTGGAATATATTTCAGCACATCAGGCAGATAGTTTGACAGGAATGCATGCAGTCAACCGGTCAGGCAACATGTAGGGACCCAAACACCTGTTGCCCAATATATGGCCCAGACGCTGATACCAAAGCGAACTTGATATCCACAGTTGCGGGTGACATGCAAGTTAACCTCACACCAATGGTGGGCATTGTGCATATTAAAGACACCATCACGCGCGAATGTTACTTCATCTGACCATATTATGATGTTCATGAAGTCATCGTTGGCTTCCTGTTATTGTTGAAACCATTCACAGAATTGCATCCACCGATGGCGATCTGCAGGAAGTATAATATAGGGGTGCAGCCCACGCTCATGCAGCATGTTAACAATCGTGTGTTGCGAGACAAAACAGCTGCCTTGTTACGCTGTGTGTCCTTCGCTGAGGTTCTTGGTGTATGACCTCCAGAATAGCTTCTTCAGGTAGCTGGAGCACAGCAAGTCTGTGGACAACCTCTGGCATGAGATGGTGGAAGGAGAGAATCTGACTCCCGAAAGTGCAAAGCCAGATGACGAAACACGTTTTTATCTGGATGGCGCCAACAAGGATATCTAGCAGCATATTCACATGCAGCAACACAATCCCCATTATCAGATGCACCAAGGACCAGAACCATATCCACAAATTTGTTGTTTGTGTATGCCATACATCTGCCACACTGGTTTAGAGGCTTGTACACATGTACATTGGAGTCTGTCACGGGCGTGTTATTCCGCTCACAACTAGGCCCTGTCTGGTGGACAGCACATGCAGTATAAACACGCCGTCAGTCCTGCATACTGTTCCATCTAATGCGCATTACTCCTCTGACAGATATTGTTCTGTCATGATTCATCCTGACACCACTAACTGTGAAATGTTCGACTTCAAATTACACTGTTTCCCTAATGGTAATAGATGTGATCCTTCCATAACCCCATCGATATAATAATAATAATAATAATGCATTGAGATACATACTAAACAGCATGCGGTTACCAGACTCAATGTTGAAAGGCATAATTAATGGGACCATGGTGATAACACATACAAATAGTAACCAAGTTTGGACATTATTCGCAAAGCACGTTGCTAGCCCTACTGATAACTTAAGGCCCTAACGAAATGTTACGGACCTGAACAAGGCAAGAATAATAGTTGGTGCCAATCTATGGTACCATTGGACGAGAGTACAAAGAAAACAGATTTTGCATCTAGCAGATGAAGTGGTGCGAATAAATTCACACCCACGACACAGAAAGGGCTTCTTTCAAAGCTGACCAATCTTCCATTTCTACGATTGTAGTATGCAAGTGCAAATGTTTCCTAGAGGACCTGCTGCAATCGCTGTTGATGATTAAAGATGCCAGACACCGTACCACCTGGACTACATTTACCAAATAAAAAACATATGCCTCAACCCAGCATCGAATCATAATCTACTGCATGCTAACCCAAAACTCTATCCACTGCACCAACTGTACCGTACAACCAAGATGTGCTGACAGAGGTAGTTACCATACATGTGATTACAGTGTTGCTAGACTTGCTATCTGATGTCTCAGGTATCAGCTATAATGGGAACAGGCATGCTGTTTTACCATAGTTAATTTTTTAAAATTTCTTTAAATTTTAAGTTTTAAAAATCTTTCAGAGGTTTAAGTACTTTTATCATACTGAAAAGAAATTATTCTGCTTGTTTCCTAAATCTGAAGATGGTTGTTGGCCAACTGAGACCAGTTATCTAGTTACTACTTGACTGAATCACAATTAAGACTTTTAACATTAGGAATACTTAAACATTGTTGACCAACTATATTTGAGCCACGATTAATGGAAACAAGCTCACATACAACAATAAAGGGGACAAAAAACCAATTGTGTTCTACTCGTGACATCCACTTTAATTAATTTAAAAAAACTATGGGAAACCTAAATCGGGATGGCTGGATGGATATTTGAAGTCCGCTATTCCTAGTGTATTAACCACTGCATCATCTCACTCAGTGGCAAACTTCCATGCCAGGTCAGCAGTGAAGTTTCAAGAAAGTACGCATATTTGCTACCATGTGTCTATATTGTATCTTTGTGAAAAACGGCAGGTTGTTGTTATGTAGATCACCAGTTGCATCCAATAGTGGCCCAAACCATCACACTTGGCATGTGACAACAAGGCTACTGTGAAATGCAGATCAGCAGACAGCAGTAACGATGGTAGATTCTACACTTTGACAAGTTGTAGTGTGGCTTGTTCACAAACACTACATCCTGCAACCCACCACACCAATTTTGCCATTCACATACACATATTGTCACTAAACAAACTATGGTCAATACATAATTTAACCCCCAGGTGGAAGAAAATGCTGTCAAGCACAAAATATTTGACTCTGGCCTCCTTCCCTCTCAGTCTTAAAACTTTCTTTTCTGTGCGAATCACCTTATCATTTTCAGCTACGCAAACCACCTTCCTTCACCTTTGACGGATGTATAAAACCATCTACCTGTATCAAACCATACGACTATCAACATTACCCCCACTCCGATAGCAGCTCTCCCTTCCACTCCTCTGAAATGCACAAATCAGAAAAGTCTATAGAATACATCCTTCATTCATAGTATCCTCCTAGCCTCAATCTATGGTACTCCTTATGTTACATATGCAGCGTGTAAATTTTTTCCTTGGTTTCTCGGCTCCCTCAGAACTCAAAAGATTGTGCGTGTGTGTTTAGTATTTTTTGTCAACCTTATTGGTCAAAGGTGCAGTAGCTGTGGAGCACTGTCTAATATTATGTTTCATTTGGCTGTTGTGTTCTATTTCTTTTGGTAAAATGAGCGATGAGGTACTTCATGGGCCACCAGCGGGCACTACATATGACCCATCGTCAGCATAGGAAGTGAAACCTATGACGTGACCTTTTTATTTAGTTGCTCAGTATGAACACAAAGCATAGTATACTGGCTGCAGCATAAAGCATAGTAACTGGCTGCAACATAAAGCATAGTATACTGGCTGCAACATATGAGAGGGGGACTTTTTCCCCTTCCTCTCTTGTGGATATCTATAGGTGGATTAGTGCTCACTTTCCTCACACCTCCCTTTAAAATCTGCAACGAAAAAGAGTGCTCATTGTATTTGCATCCCTTTTCTTACACCCATCTGCCACAATTTTTTCCCCTTTTTTATTAGTATTATTAACCTGAGCAGGTTGCCATGGAGGTGATTATTCTGTTTGAGGTGTCAAATTATGTTTGAGCTCAGAATTTGTTCTAAGATTTAATAACAAATGGGTGACAAGGGTATTATTTATTTGAGAGGTCTACAGTAGAATATGGTTAAAAGTGGGTCTAATTCGACCACAAATTCATTATACAATCTGATAGGAATTCCATCAGGCCCTGGAGCTTTGTCCAATTCTACCAATTTCAGCTGTTTCTCAACAACGCTAACATCAATAGCTCTATCATGTGCCTTTGCAGTGCTGTAAGAATTAAAGTGGTACAATAACCCTGAATTTTCATTTGTAAAGGAGCATCTAGAAATAGAGTGCATAATTTCTGCTTTCACTTTGCAGCTCTTAATTTCAGATCCTGTATCATCCAAGAGTGCCTGGACGCAAACTCTGGTACCACTAACAATCTTTATTACAACTAAAATTTCTTTGGTTTTTGTAAGACATCCTACAACACTACTCTGCTGTAGTATGAGTAGTTGTTGAAGGCTTCATGCATTGCTCTCTCGATGCTTGATTTAGCATCTCCCTATTTATAGCCCTATGCTTTATTTTACACGTATTAGATAGCAGCTTTTGTTTCTTTACGGTGACAATATACAATGGAAGCTCTCTCCCATTATGAACTGTTCTACTAAGTACATATTTACCAAGTGCATGGTCAAAAGCTATTTTTGTACCCCTCAAAACAAATCAAATGAAGCCCATACTTTGTTCATAGGGTCTGAACAAAGCTAACTGATGTCACTGAGCAGATTTGCTGCTCTTTTTCTTGCACATGATAATGAAGTACATTTACTATTAAGAATTTAGCAGACCTGATAGTAGTACAGTAGGGTTTAACAGACATCCTCTTAAGGCCCGATAACATTTAAGAGCAACCCGAGCCTCAGTATTTTTAACTTATGTTAAATGGTCACACCAATCAAAAGATACACAATTTTGTATGTGACAGAATCTACAAATACATGATGGGTTGAAGAGTGTGATTAAATTCATCCACTTTGGGCACTGATACTATCAATCAATATAGAGACAGCCATCATAAAATCACACTCATTTTAACTATCAAAAACAATGGGACCTCCCCTGGAAAATCTGTCTCAGGCAGGGGAAGTATTGTTGTTATGCCTTCAAATGTATTGTAAAGATGACAATAGCAGACCACAGTGGAAAATAGAGGTATTTACTCAGAAAAGTGAAAACACCCATGTAATGGTAAACAAAGTAAAAGAAACCTAAAAGCAGGTCAATCTTCCAATTTCCACATCAATTTATGTTAACAGCAATGTTGAATTGTGACGAAGACATTGAGATTAACTGTAAAACAAAAAGTTTCATTGATAGAAGAAAGGTAGCATATGTTAAAGAATAAATTACTGTTACTGAAATATCAAAAATGTAAGGAAAAGATAGATTGCAACTTGCCATAAAAATGACAGATTAAGTTACAGACAGGCACAACTAAATGACACTTACACACCAGCTTTCGATCGCAGCCTTTGTCAGTAGCAAATTATCTTTTCCTTACATTGTTGATATTCCAATCAGGAGTTTCAATTGTGATTTTATTGTGATGTTTGTATGTGATGATTGTGATTAGGAAGTTTTGAGAGACATTTCAAAATACCACATGCATGCTTAAAGAAATACACAGGGCTAATAGTATTTTGACACATAAACAGGAACTGTAACTTTTTGCTTTGAGGAATAAAATGCTACATTTCCAAAATACTTGTCAGACCCATAGCCTGCTTCGTAACTCAGTGAACCACTGTAATCAGTTCAGAAACAAGAAATTTCTTACCCTCCCCACCAGTAACGGAACTGGGTAATAGAAATGATTAAAATATGTGAATTTTTTCAATGAAGACCATTGAGTGTTCGAGCAGAAAAATCACAAGATAGTATAAATTGAAATAACAGGGTTTTCTAAGAACATTTAACACAGTGCATGTAACAATACAGTACAATATGCTATGGATATTTTTGACCTGTCATTAAATACCTGATTTAAAAATACTGACAATACGCACAGAATGCTAATAGTCCTCTAAAAAAATATCTGGGAAGTTACAACTGTCACTGGTTTTCTATCTAACAGGCTACAGAACAATGATACCTATATAGTTGTAGGGATCTTACGTTTCAGCACACTATCAAGTCTCGTATATATATTCAAAAAGCAAAAATACAATACGATTCCCACACATCCAAAGTAATACTAAAATGCTTAAGACATTATGGCAATTTAACTACAAAAAATTAACAATAACTTTCTCTTTGATTAAAATTTGGATGTTATGAACACAAACACAACGGATAGGCAACAAAAAAATAAATTAACATACGTAAACGAACTATACAGCACAAAATATCTGCAAATATGTGGTATACATTGCAGCGTGTAAACATACCTCGTAAGAACTGGGACTGGATCGTACAAAGAATTCTGGTGTTCCTCTTCCCATGAACGCAAACAGTACATTATTTCACTTATATCTGTAGTGGACTCCATCCTTCTCTTTATAGATTACGCAATTATTCCCTTAATGTTTGCAATCAGCTGCATATGTGAAATTGTAAACACAAATTACTTTGTTGGTTAAACAACGTTACGGAAAACGTTAAATATGCTGGCATTAAAATTCTGTCAAATACATGAACTAATAGAAAACACCAGGCATTTGCTATCTTCAACGCCTAAATGAAAAATGCCAATAACACAAGGAAAAAATGACTTAACCTAAATACGAACTCACAGTATCACATTATAAGGCAACAAATTTTTATCAGTTTTTGTAGTAGTCCATCAAACTTGATAATTTACTAACTGACAAGCATTTCCAAAAGTTGTAACATCACTTGTATTCTCAAAACCAACACCACCGCTAGACTACACGATACATCACGTTGTGAGCGGCAAAAACAATTGCTAAGCGCAATTCGTATGTGTATATTGCACCACGAAAATATAACTAGGTAAATTGCAACCTTCCGGGCAGTTTTTGAAATTTGAAAGTGCTGTTATTGTAAAGCTTCTCATAGGTATTAACTTTATAATAGCTATAGTAATCATTTAATTCATTTTCGCACGTTTTTCGAGGTAAACCAGAGATATTTGGCAATGGAGACGGATGTTGATCCCGGATTCATGGCCAACACAAGATATTGTTAGTACACACACACACACACACATGGAAAGCGCAAAAGTCCTGTCAACATAAATACAATATACCGACACAGCAGAAGACAGAGACTGGTGTATGGTATTATGTCACTCTACGACAACTAAAAACGGAAAACATAAAACATGACTAAATTAGAAATTATAATTGCCAGAGAGAAAACCTGTGATTTATCATCAATTGCCTCATGATTCGAATTCTCGTCTGCTTTGGTTTCCCGTTGATTTACATAAAACGTTAGAGGCAATTATCCGGATGACCTCTTAAATAGACCACTGTAGCTTTCTCTGTTGTTTTTTTCTTTCTTTCTCATTAGTCTTCTGACTGGTTAGCTACTGTCAGAGTAGCACTTGTAACCTACGTCCTCAATTTTTTGCAGGATGTGTTCCAATCTTTGTCTTCCTCTACTGTTTTTGCTCTCTTCAGCTACCTCTAGTACCATGGAAGTAATTCCCTCATGTCTTAACAGGTCCTATCATCCTGTCCCTTCTCCTTACAGTGTTTTTCACATATTCATTTCCTCTCTGATTCTGCGCAGAACCTCCTCATTCCTTACCTTATCAGTCCACATAATTTTCAACATTCGTATGTAGCACCAAGTCTCAAACGCTTCGATTATCTTCTGTTCCAGTTTTCACACAGACCATGTTTTACTACCATACAATGCTGTGCTCCACATGTATATTCTCAGAAATTTCTTCCTCAAATTAAGGCCTATGTTTGATACTAGTAGACTTCCCTTGGCCAGGTATGCTCTTTTTGCCATTGCTAGTCGGCTTTTGATGTCCTCCTTGCTCCGTCCATCATTGGTTATTTTACTGCCTAGATAGCAGAATTCCGTAACTTCATCTACTTCGTGATCACCAACTCTGATGTTAAGTTTCTCGCTTATTTTACTGCCTAGGTAGCAGAATTCCGTAACTTCATCTACTTCGTGACCACCAACTCTGATGTTAAGTTTCTCGCTGGGATGAAATTTTCACTCTGCAGCGGAGTGTGCGCTGATCTGAAACTTCCTGGCAGATTGAAACTGTGTGCTGAACCGAGACTCGAACTCGGGACCTTTACCTTTAGCGGGCATGTGCTCTACCACCTGATCTACCCAAGCACGACTCACGCCCCGTACTTACAGCTTTAATTCCGCCAGTACCTCGTCTCCCACCTTCCAAACTTCACAGAAGCTCTCCTGCATACCTTGCAGAACTAGCACTCCTGGAAGAAAGGATAATGCGGAGACATGGCTTAGCGACAGCCTAGGCTAGGGCATGTTTCCAGAAGGACATTCTGGAAACATTCCCTAGGCTGTGGCTAAGCCAAGGGGGGGGGGGGGGGGGGGCTATGCAACAACAACAATAACAATAACATTAAAATTCAAAGGTAATCGAGCCGATCAGGATCGATGTATATAAAAAATCAAAGCTTCCCGCACAAAAGACTGAGAAGTGGACATTCTTGAGAAGAGATTAGAGTTAGTCTGGTGTGAAACACGAAAGACCGTGAATCAATTTTGTGCTTGTGATAAGTAATGTGAATAAAGTAATTATTGTGTATCAAATAGTGTATTCGATTGTCATTAGTTACAATCTGCTAATATCAGATCAGCACTACAAGTGCGATAGTGAACTGAGGATATTCAACTGCAATACAGGAATGTGGTTTGCTGTACTGTCGGGCAAAACAAGACGGTTGGTTGGTTGATTCGGGGGAGGAGACCAAACAGCGAGGTCATTGGTCCAATCGGATTAGGGAAGGACGGGGAAGGAAGTCGGCCGTGCCCTTTCAAAGGAACCATCCCGGCATTTGCCTGGAGTGATTTAGGGAAATCACGGAAAACCTAAATCAGGATGGCCGGACGCGGGACTGAATCGTCGCCCTCCCGAATGCGAGGCCAGTGTGCTATCCACCCGCAACCTCTCTCGGTAGTAAAACGAGACACACCTGTACAGTACCGTGCTGATAGCATAAAACGTGAAGGAGAGAACGAAGCATAACAATTTACTACATGAAATTCCACGGAAATACGATCACAACCTCTGGATGCTATCTTTTAAAGATAAAACTTTATGTATTTATTTAATAATTAATATAAATGGCAAACGAACACAGACGTCGCAGACGCGGAAAGCGTTAGCAAGAGATAGGGCGGGGAGAGTCTGCCCCCTCTCGGAAGCTGGAGATAAAGATCTTTCGTGCACTACAAATTTCTCGCGAACTTTCGCCAATTGTTATCTGCGATATTACTAAAACGCAAATTTAGAGTGTACTGGGCAATGCTTTGGCTGTAGTAATAACTATATAATTTGGATTTGTTTAATTCTCCCGCCGTTCACGGGGTATTGCGCCATTTCATTGGTATGGCGGCGGTTTCGACGCTGTCCTACAGCCAAGCTGAATGTGAATCTTTAAAGAATGTAACCGGAATAAAGTTTCCGTTACTTTCTCTGTCGCTTCCTTGCATAGTCCTTATCAAGATGCAGAAGAAGACTGATCGAACGCCATGGAGCATGGAGACGGAGATAAATCACGAACGCCCTAAGCTTGGCTCTAGTATACCCGCTGTAAATCTCCCAGTGCTTACAAGGATGGCCCTTCCCTGTGCTGCACAGTTTAATCGCAACCAAGGGCGGCCTTGGCTGGCGCTGGACTCCCCCCGCATCCGCCCCTCCCCCTTTCCCTCCTCCAACACAGATTATACATCTTCGTTAAGTTCAAAAGAATTCTATGTTTCGTAATTGTCATACTAACAATGTATCAAAATAGTGTTACAATCGCACACCCACTGTTGTAATGCTTGATTGTTAGCCACAATAACGAGTAGAAAGGGCGCGGAGAGGCGCTGAGAAACAATAAATCGCTTACCTCTTAATTTACGCATGAGGAATAGTAATGTATGGACAATAGATTTTACTATTGCGCATCAGTATCATAGCATTTGGTTCCTTCTACTCCGATGCAGGCATAATTTTCTGAGACGTACTCCAGTGGCCATAGTCGAATCACAACGAGTATATAATTGAATTATATTACATCAAAAGTAGTTTCAGAAACACCTTACTTTATTTTTTCAATTTATCTGTGATAACAAAATTGCAGGTGACAGTTCTCCAATTACCTTCTAATGTTTTGCGAGGGGCCGGTCGAGGCGCGGGGCAACTGTGATGTTGCGCCGTTTGCACATGTCTAAAGGCCGGCCCTCACAACAGTAGTTCATGATTTACGAAGAATACACTTGGTAGCTTACCGAGTCTACATTCTGCTTTACACGCCAAAGCTATTGTAGCAGGCCCCTAAAGAACACGGTCACGCTTTATTGGAGGTGAAAATAATATCTGTGGACCCAAATACATCAGTAAAGAAGAAAAAATATGTGATTTCTATATCCAGTAACTGGGACTTCCTCAAATCCTGTGGGGTGCAACGCAGTGCAACATGAAATCAAAGAGTTACAAATCCACCACCCCAGTTGGCAAGGCTGCACGATGTTGTGTCGAACTATGGAGACGAGAACCACTTTGTTCCGGTCCTAGGTTGTTAAAAGTCGTTTCTACCGGCCAATTACAGGCTTATTCTGCGATGTTTCCAACATTTATTTGCTTTAATGCTGGCTTGGATTATAATTTCCCAAAACAAACCGAAAAAGGTATCTCTCAAAAAACATTTTGCTTAATTCTAATTGTGCTAGCTAACATTAAGTAATAGAAATAAATATTGCAATAAAGACATTTATGTACTCAGATGTGAAGTTCTGCAAGCAAATGCATTGTTATTGATGGTATCAGGACTGAATAAGCGGTTTTTAGTTTATTTCTTGTTGTTCCACAATGAAAAGAATTAACCCTTTCACTGTGCGTTTAATATGAGTGGCCGACTACCATATTTGCATAATTTTCAAGGGATGCGTATGCATAAGAGTCTAGCAGTCTATTGTTATCATGGAGAAAAAATAAAACCCAGAACGCTGTATTAAGGCGTTAAATCGCGTCTTCAATCTTTTAACGAAAAATATTTTTTTCACAAAAAATACTTAAGGTATTACATTAATAAAACTTCAAAGTTTGGTATCTTTCGAAACAAAAATTCAAACATGAAGGTGCATTGCATGTTATGCAAATGTATCTACTGTCACTTCGTTTATTATGTTTCGCACAGGCAATACACATTTCCTGGGCGGTCTTTTTCTTTGATGTTCCTGGGATTAGCGAGAAAAAGCCGCGCTCTGTCCGGCGTAAGGGTTTATCACCGTCAGCCGATCTCCTTCCATGAGTGCCCTCTGTTTGCGGCTGGTGGTGAGTCTCTAGGATCTCCTTAATGCGTTTATACTGAAAACGAGATATTGAAACATTTCTTCCCGTCTGTTTTATATAACTCAAGTGCGTTCAGCAGCGACAGGTCCACCGAATGGAAAAAATACTTTTTATATCATTTTCCTGTTTATGTACCCATTTTACTGAACTTAGCTCCTGTCGACAGCCCCATATTTTCATTGTAGCTTGCGATGCTAGCTGATTTGCTTTTTGCTTCTGCCAGTTTTGTTAATAAGAAAATTACGCCTGGCTGGTGTTCCAATTGCCGGCATAAAGTGTGTGACCTCTACCAAGGCAGAGTTTAATGAAGTAAGAACAATACTTCCAGGTACTCCAACATTTACACCAAAATTAAGTTTTTTTACGTCCGTTGCTGCCTCCACATTAGCATTAAAGTCAAGAATATACCCAGTTTCAAAATCATACAACACAAAAAACTTTTCGCCAAATCTATGCCGTCAAGATGGAATGTACTGTTTGAAGAAGACATGACATTTGTGGAGAACTAAACTTACGTCAGTGCACCAATTTTTAAAAGGATGGAAAACATCTGGACAGACTTTTCTTAGATGATTCACAATTCGCTTACTTTCCAGATTTGGCCATCTCCAGGGTCCAGGGTCTTTTCTGTTGTCAACAAAGCGTAACAGTCTTCGTAACTCGGCATGATGTGTGTGATCATTGGAGTAGACAGGGAAGAGTCGATGGTCCAATAGCCGTGTAGCTACTTTTCTCTCACTAGAGTCATCAGAAAATGTACGGCAATGAAACAGTAAATTTCATCACTTTTTGTATTTTACCAACGTCACAGTTTCGATTTTTCACTGGCGTTGTTGCAAAGGTGCTCGTAATACAAATTACCTTACTCAGATTTATAGTTTACAATTTCTTGACTCCAAATTTTGGAAGCAGTCATATACAACAGATGAATCATCCAATCTGACGATTTTGCTACCGGAATGACTGTTACCGAAATTATACACTTTGGGGTCCAGATCGGATTCTTTCGATCTAAAATAATCTGTTTTGTGTCTTTTAGCATATTTCTCAGGCTTGTTCTCAGGCTCTTTTTCGGAATCGGAGGAAGAAACTATGGTGACGTCAAAATGTGAATCTGCATTTACTGGTTCAGTGTTTGCTGATTCATTGATACTTTGAATATTTGTGGTAATGGATTCATCTCTAGGCTCATAGACATCACTATCTGTCCAACCATAATCAGCCGTTTAGGGCGTGATGATATCCTCGTCGTCACTTTGACTTAGAAGACATGGAAGCTCATTTTTTGTAAACGGATCGTCGTGCCATTTTATTCGAGTTCTAAGCAGAAGGGAAAGCAGAAAGGTGAAAGGAGTATATAGAGGGTCTATACAAGGGCGACGTACTTGAGGACAATATTCTGGAAATGGAAGAGAATGTAGATGAAGACGAAATGGGAGATACAATACTACGTGAAGAGTTTGACAGAGCACTGAAAGACCTGAGTCGAA
Organism: Schistocerca serialis cubense; assembly: GCF_023864345.2. Taxonomy (NCBI): domain Eukaryota; kingdom Metazoa; phylum Arthropoda; class Insecta; order Orthoptera; family Acrididae; genus Schistocerca; species Schistocerca serialis. The sequence goes on along the minus strand of NC_064638.1, from coordinate 525,584,303 downwards.
ACAAGGCCCCGGGAGTAGACGACATTCCTTTAGAACTACTGAAGGCCTTGGGAGAACCAGTCCTGAAAAAACTCTACCATCTGGTGAGCAAAATGTATGAGACAGGCGAAATACCCTCAAACTTCAAGAAGAATATAATAATTCCAATCCCAAAGAAAGCAGGTGTTGACAGATGTGAAAATTACGAACAATCAGTTTAATAAGCCACAGCTGCAAAATACAAACGCGAATTCTTTATAGACGAATGGAAAAACTGGTAGAAGTCGACCTTGGGGAAGATCAGTTTGGAATCCGTAGAAATACTGGAACACGCGAGGCAATACTGACCCTGCGACTTATCTTACAAGGGAACCTCCCCATCGCACCCCCCTCAGATTTAGTTATAAGTTGGCACAGTGGATAGGCCTTGAAAAACTGAACACAGATCAATTGAAAAAACAGGAAGAAGTTGTGTAGAACTGTGAAAAAATAAGCGAAATATACAAACTGAGTAGTTCAAGGGAAGATAAGCAACAATAAGGACAATAGCAACGTAAGAGCGCCATGGTCTCGTGGTAACGTGAGCAGCTGCGGAACGAAAGATCCTAGGTTCGAATCCTCCATCAAGTGTAAATTTTAATTTTTTATTTTCAGTTTATGTGACAAACTCTTATGTTTTCATCACTTTTTTGGGAGTGATTATCACATCCATAAGAAAACCTAAATCGGGCAAGGTAGAAGAATCTTTTTACCCATTCGCCAAGTGTACAAGTTAGGTGGGTCGATAACATATTCCTGTCATGTGACGCACATGCCGTCACCAGTGTCGTATAGAATATATCAGATGTGTTTTCCTGTGGAGGAATCGGTTGACCTATGACCTTACGATCAAATGTTTTCTGTTCCAATTGGAGAGGCACGTCCTTTCGTCTACTAATCGCACGGTTTTGCAGTGCGGTCGCAAAACACAGACACTAAACTTATTACAGTGAACAGAGATGTCAATGAACGAACGGACAGATAATAACTATGCAAAAATAAAGAAAGTAAAATTCTCAGTCGAGGGAAGACTTGAACCAAAGATCTCTTGTTCAGCAGCTGCTCACGCTACCACGGGACCACGGCGCTTCTAAGCACACCTCGTCCATGATGTCGCTTATGTCACCCACGGACAACTCAGTTTGTATATTTTGCTTATTTTTTCACAGTTCCACACAACTTCTTCCTGTTTTCTCAATTGATCTGTGTTCAGTTTATCAAGGCCTATCCACTGTGCCAACTTACAACTAAATCTGAGGGGGGTGCGATGGGGAGGTTCCCTTGTTAGAAGAAAGATTAAGGAAAGGCAAACCTACGTTTCTAGCATTTGTAGACTTAGAGAAAGCTTTTGACAATGTTGACTGGAATACTCTCTTTCAAATTCTAAAGGTGGCAGCGGTAAAATACAGGAGCGAAAGGCTATTTACAATTTGTACAGAAACAAGATGGCAGTTAATAAGAGTCGAGGGACATACATGAAAGGGAAGCAGCGGTTGGGAAGGGAGTGAGACAGGGTTGTAGCCTCTCCCCGATGTTATTCAATCTGTATATTGAGCAAGCAGTAAAGGAAACAAAATAAATATTCGGAGTAGGTATTAAAATCCATGGAGAAGAAATAAAAACTTTGAGGTTCGCCAATGACATTGTAATTCTGTCAGAGAGAGCAAAGGACTTGGAAGAGCAGTTGAACGGAATGGACAGTGTCTTGAAAGGAGGATATAAGATGAACATCAACAAAAGCAAAACGAGGATAATGGAATGTAGTCGAATTAAGTCGGGTGATGCTGAGGGAACTAGATTAGGAAATGAGACACTTAAAGTAGTAAAGGAGTTTTGCTATTTGGGGAGCAAAATAACTGATGATGGTCGAAGTAGAGAGTATATAAAACGTCGACTGGCAATGGCAAGGAAAGCGTTTCTGAAGAAGAGAAATTTGTTAACATCGAGTATAGATTTAAGTGTCAGGAAGTCGTTTCTCAAAGTATTTGTATGGAGTGTACCCATGTATGGAAGTGAAACATGGACGATAAGTAGTTTGGACAAGAAGACAATAGAAGCTTTAGAAATGTGGTGCTACAGAAGAATCCTGAAGATTAGATGGGTAGATCACATAACTAATGAGGAGGTATTGAATAGAACTGGGGAGAAGAGGAGTTTGTGGCACAACTTGACAAAAAGAAGGGACCGGTTGGCAGGACATGTTCTGAGGCATCAAGGGATCACAAATTTAGCATTGGAGGGCAGCGTGGAGGGTAAAAATCGTAGAGGGACACCAAGAGATGAATACATTAAGCAGATTCAGAAGGATGTAGGTTGCAGTAGGTACTGGGAGACGAAGAAGCTTGCACAGGATAGAGTAGCATGGAGAGCTGCATTCAATAAGTCGTTCAGGTAATTCCTAATATTCCAACAGTTATTCCACATTTTGTGCAACAATCATCTCCGACTCTATACGACTGTAGCAGAGAACCGCTGTAAATATTTTTCATAGCAAGTCCTCTATATACGTCTGGAGCATTGAAACGGTTAGCTTATAATGCATCTGGAGCGGTGAAAGTGGTTATCTGACGTGTTTTGTTGGTTACTTTTGTTGCTGTCAGACAGGGTTCCCTCTGCCACTTTTATTTTTTCCGTTTCGTATTTTCTATTTTCAGTGTAAACATAACATAACTGTCATTAACAATCATCGTGGCATTTCTGTGGTACCCCAAATTTACAATGTATTCTCCAAAGCACTACAGGTTAATCGGTTTGAGCAAGTAGATCATCAACCTGGTGAATATCGAGGTGAATTCATGGAAAGGGAGAACTTGCGTTTAACAGATTTTGGAACCTGAAAAAGAGTGTTGGAAAATTTCATCTCGAAGGATCCGGTAGTGGTATTTGTCGGCTTTAAGGAACCCTATGATTCTGTCGATCGGAAAGTATTGTTTTACATCTTCATAGAATTTGGAGTGGGCCCTAAAAGAGTGGGAATTATCAAGCAAGCTCTTGACACAGACATTTTCAAAAGAAAAACTACGAGAGAAATCCCCGAAGAGTTTTTAATGAAAACTAGAGACAGAAGGGGTGTTTTCATCATTTAACAACAGACTATGATAAAACAGAAAAAGTGGACGGTTTCAGATACCTTGCTGAAATACTGTAGACGAAAACGAGCGAGAAAGAAGTGAACAACAGCATGCGGAAAAAGATGCAGCTTTCCGTAAGACGCATGTCCTAGACAAGAAAATCTAAATTCAGGCATTATAACACAGTGATCAAAACAGAATGTTTGTACGCAAGTGAATGCCTCAGAACTCTAGGAAAGACTAGACTGAGAGAAGCCTAGAAGTTTGAGCACCAGATTCTTCATAAAATAATGGGCCGCAAGATAACGGACATTATAGACTTCGGGGAAGAAAAGATTTAGACAGGATATGAACGAATGAAAGGGAATAAGGAAGCGACGACTGAAATTCTATGGACATCTCTTCAGAATTGATGCAACCCAACTAAGGGATCATATTTTTAATATATTGAAAGACAAATTTAAAGTCTCTGATAAATGATTAAACGATGTAAGGAAGACCTCAAGAGTATTGATGTGAACCAGGACGACATCTCTAGCCAATCAAAATTCAGCTCTGAACAAAAGCAGAACAGTGGCTGGATATAAGAGAGACGACACGCTGCCAGAGAAAGAATGAAACGTTCTTGGGCTGCAAACAAGGCTTCCGGAAGTGTCTTAAAGTTACTTGAAGTGGTCCCTAATTGCCCAAAACGGGAGAAAAAAGTAGTATACAAATAAAAATATATTATGTCGCTATCTCATTGGAAACACTTTGTTTTAATCATAAGAAGGATGTAATTTCAGATCACTGAATCAAAAACTTAGTATCTGTGTGTGTGTTTGGAATTTATGGCCGCTCAACGGCGAAGTTATCAGCGCCCTTGCAAATCACGCTCGTGCTGATGTACAAAATAACTGTTTCACGAGCGTTAATACAACAGAGAAAGAGTGAAAGCATCTTCCGACTGGTCTGATGCAGTCTGCCACAAATTCCTTTCCTGTGCCAACCTTTTCATCTCAGATCTGTCTTTCTATACAGCCTTTATCCTCTACAGCTCCCCTGACGCCTTAGCAGATGTTCTGTCACTCTATCCCGTATTCTTGTTGGTGATATCAATTTTTTCCTCTCCTCGCCGATTCTGCGAAGAACTTCCTCATTTCTCATCTTATCAATTTTCAATATTCTTCTGTAGCCCCACATCTCAAAGACTTCGATTTCGTTCTGTTCTGGTTTTCCCACACTCCATGTTTCATAGCCATACAATGCTAAGCGCCAAACTTACATTCTCAGAAATTTCTTCCTAAAATTAAGAACTAGGTTTGATGCTAGCAGACTTCTCTTGGACAGGAATGCCTTTTGTGTCAGTGCTAGTCTACTTTTTACGTCCTCTTTACTCCGTCCGGGCCGGCTGGTGTGGCCGAGCGGTTCTAGGCGGTTCAGTCTGGAATCGCGCGACAGCTACGGTCGCAGGTTCGAATCCTGCCTCGGGCATAGATCTGTGTGATGTCCTTAGGTTAGTTAGGTTTAAGTAGTTCTAATTTCTAGGGGACTGATGACCTCAGATGTTAAGTCCCATAGTGCTCAGAGCCATTTGAACCATACTCCGTCCGTCATGGGTTATTTTGCTACCTAGGTGGCAGAATTCCCTAACTTCGTCTATTTAATGATCCCCAATTGTAATTTTAAGTTGCACGCTGTTCTCATTTCTGCTGCTTCTCATTATTTTCGTCTTTCTTCGATTTGCTCTCAATCCATACTCTTTGCTCATTAGACTGTTCATTCCATTCAACACAGCCTGCAATCCTTCTTCACTTCCACTGAGGACTGCAATGTCATCAGCGAATCGTATTATTGGTAGGACTTCTCACTGAATTTTAATCCCACTCTTGAATGATTCTTTCATTTCTCTCATCGCTTCTTCGATGTGTAGACTAAGCAGCTTGGGTGAAAGATTAGGCCCTACATCCCTATCTCACATCCTTTTTAATCCGAGCACTTCATTCTTGTTCTTCCAGACTTATTGTTTACTCTTGGCTATCGTACGCAATGTGTATCACCGGCCTTTCCTTAAAGCTTACCCTTGTTTTTCTCAGAATTTCGAGCGTCTTGCACTATTTTACATAGTAGAGCGATTTTTTCAGGCCAACAGGTCCTGTGAAACTGGCTTGATTTTTCTTCAGTCTTGATTCCATTATCAAACGCAACGTCAGACCTACGCCCTGGTGCCTTTACCTTTACGAAAGCCAAACTGATCGTCACCTGACACATCCTCAATTTTCTCTTCCATTCTTCTGTATATTATTCCTGTCAGCATCTTGGATGCATGGGCTATTAAGCTGATTGTGCGATAATTCTCAGACTAGTTAGCTGATGCTATCTTCGGAATTGTGTGGATGAAGTTTTCCTGGAAGTCTGATGGTATATCGCAGTCTCACACATTCTAAATACGAGACGCAGCTTATTGTCTGTCACATCCAGCCATTCCTCTCCCACCGACGCATGGCTCTGTAACTCAACAGCGAGTCAATAGTAGGCATAGTGATGGCAGACTGAACTGAGGACCACGACACGCCTCACCGGCTGCTACATCAGCCCATTCCTTCATCGCAATACCTATGTGCCCTGGCACCCAGCACAAAGACACTTCCTTCCCCAGCTTTGTAGTCAGAGGAGGACGTCTTGGATATTCTGGATTACTTTATCTGCTGGGTATAAACATTGTAGAGAGTGAGGGGCACTCAGGGAATCGGAATAGGCACGCAATTTAGCACCTGCAACACATCTCACTGCTGTCCGCCCCTGGCAGCTAAATGGTCAGCGCGAGAGAATGTCAATCCTAAGGGCCCGGGTTCGATTCCCGGCTGGGTCGGAGATTTTCTCCTCTCAGGGACTGGGAGTTGTGTAGTCCTTATCATCATCATTTCATCCCCATCGACGCGCAAGTCGCCGAGGTTGCGTCAGATCGAAAGACTTGCGACTGGCAAACGGTCTATCCGACGGGAGGCCCTGTTCACACGACATTTACATCTCATCTGATCCAGCGCCCGCAAGATCGCATATAATTCCATGTCGAGTACAGTAAACTCATGAGGGAATCGGAACTTGAGGACATGTCCAGGGAAAACAACAGAGCAACCAACGGAGTTCCTCTGTTTACACCCATCTGTGAATACAGCTTCAGAGTTGTGGTGCTCAGTTAAAATGTTACAAAACAATGTTGTAAATATATATGCAGGTGTGCAGCGTCTCCGGCGCTGCACTGAATGAAAAATCACTCTGTGTGTTTGCAGTGACCAAGGTGGCAGCCGGTGAAAACCATGGATTTGGGGTTGAACTTGCTCTATCAAGCGACGCCAGTTTATACTTCTCGCATTTCACAAACAGCCTCGTTGCCTATTGACGATTACTAAAGAGACATGCCATAGCTGGAGGAGCAACAGTATAATATGCTGGTGAATTGGAAGTAGCGAGGAACTTGTACGCCTGATGCACTATGCGGAGCTGCCGCCGGATGATAAGAGGCGGTTCATCAGCCTCAGCATGGAGACAGGATATGGGGCTGGACCTGTAAGCGCCTGTGGCCAGTCTAGTTCCCTCAAGGTAGATATTGTCAATGACATTCCATAAAAACGACTCGTTGATCCGTACACTCTGCACCCAAAGTATAGCTGCAATCATATGAAAGCCCTATAAAACAGGAGCTGACATGCCGTATCCGCTCCCCAGGACCTGTGGCTAAGACACTTCAAGATGTTCAATGCCTCCCAAGCCCTTGCCTTCAGGTCCTTTAAGTGTGGTAACCACGACAGTTTGGAGTCAAAAGTGAGACCCAGAAACATCACAGAGTATTTAAAAGGGAGAGTGATGTACCTCAAACGCAATTCGGGTAAATTAAAAATATAACGAGAACAATTAAAATGAGCACACACATACTTATCTGCAGAAAAACGAAAATCCATCCCTGCAGTCCACTCCTCTAACCTCTGCAGTGTAAGATGGCAGCTTGAATGAATGTTTATTTCGCACCTTGCATGAGATTCTATATGCCATAGCAAGTAGATTAGTATGTCACGTGATATACTTAGGTGATAGTGAGCAGATTTGCTTATCAAAATGTACTCTATGTAATGCAGAAGGTATAACTCTCGATTTGTTGGTATTAACGGACCGAACCCAAATCCTGCATGTCAACGAGCAAAAGGTGAAAAAAAAAGCAGCTAGAAGAGATGCTTGAGTTTGGGACTGACGAGGGTTGCCTGGACATGGCCCACGTACAGCGAAAGGCTTTTAGCAGGGTGTGACCCATGGTGAGGGAGGGAGATGGCGAGCGCACCAGGTGGTAAATCGAAGGGAGCAGGTGATGGTTAAGCGCTGCCTGCGTTGGAGAAATTCTTTAGAAAGTTGCGTTGGGGAATTTCCGGATGGGTACAAACAGTTATCTTGACAATTATCCTGAAATTGTCATGTCACACTATGTAAACCAGTGTGCTTCATTGACAATAATACAGTAAATACACCAATTTTATATAGCTAAACACGGATGTGCTCTGCTGTAGAATCACGGTCTACTCCTATCCCATTAATTTATTCTAGTGACGCTAACACACTCACAGGGTATTTTTGCTGATGTCTGACGAATGTGAAAAGGAGTGGAGTGTCAGAAGTTGCAACAGGCGAGTGGCAATTGCAATACTGGAGAAGGGACAGCAAACTGCAAAATCGTCCAAAAATAAAGAGCTTTGTACAGTGGCAGAAGGCAATTTTGATATTTCTCCTCGAACCAAGGACCAAAAGTATCCCAGTAGTTAATGGAGCGTCAGTATTGGAACAACCTGCGTACGAGCCCACTCTGCATTGTTGCCATATGTATCCAAGATGGCGGCGATGACATCATCCAAGATTGTGGCATGTAGGCTTGGCAACAGCTCATGACATCATCCAAGATGGCGGCATGACGTCATTCAAGATAGTGGATTTTGGTGGGAAGTTTGAATTTTGGCGGGAAGTTTGAATTTTGGTGTGAAAGTGCCACGCCCCCATCCCCCCCAGAAAAATGATGGGAAGTTCAAATTCCAACAGGATAATACATCACACCACGGTTATATCTACTAAGCAAAGAAAATCGCGGGAAGATAGGTCACTTGGGCTACCTCCACGAATCTAAGTCACCCGCCCGTCACTTCCTCCTATTAACTGGCCCCAAGTTTGAATTTTGGTGGTAAACAAAGGTCACTTGGGGTTCCTCTACTAATATAAGAAAATAGCGGGAAAGAAAGGACACTTGTACTAACCTCAGTCACCCGACTGCCACCTCCTTCTAAGGATTCATGGAAAAAGGACTTGGACATATGTCTTTAAACAATTCCATGCAGTACGGCCATTCCGTGTGTTCACCACAAGGTCCAGACTCCAACTGATTTAGTACACATCGCCACTCATCTGAGATCCAAGATGGCGGCAACCAGTGTGTTCACCACATGGTCCAGACTCCAAGTGACATAGTACATATTGCCACCACCAGAGGCCGCTATCGTGACATCAGCTGATGACGCAAGTACCGTTATCCAAGATGGCGGCAAACAGTGTGTTTGCCATGTGGCCTAGTACATGTTGCCACCACCAGAGGGCGCTAACGCGACGTCAGCTCATGACACAAGTACCATTATCCAAGATGGTGGCAAACATGGTGGTCACCATGTGGTCTAGGACACAGCCACTGCATGATCCCACTATGTAATCCAAGATCGCCACTCGCACTATGTGAGATACACGTCATCCCTGTAGTCAAGCGCTGAGAGAGAGAGATGCTGCAATGCTTTCTCTCTCACATGTTTATAACAGGGTATGCACCACATGTATAGTCCACGAGCATTCATACTGGTGCCACAGATCGTCTTCTGGAAATATGCTAATGATTGTAACTGAACACATGTGGCACCCACATCATACATCTAACGTATGAATTACCTAAGTACTTCATTCCAGTCCAATTTTAATCATATTCCATAACTGAATGTACTCTTTGGATATTCAGTTATCAAATTAGAAGTTCAATGTTTTCCCACTAGGAGTGCAGTGATCATTCATTCATGACATAGCACCTCCCACCCCTAGAATACTGCACTTCTATTGGCTACTGCATTAGTGACATGATCTGACATCATAGAACATATATAAACCAATCCACAACCGAACTCACCTTCAGTCTGCTTCTGTACTTGGTTCAGTGTGTTCAATTGCAGTACTTTTGGTTGCACTGTGAAGCATACAGGCACCACCAGCAGCAGCAACAGCGACAGCGGCAGCAGCAGCAGCAAGCGCTGCCGAGTAGATGAAGATCAAATACCTGGTAAGCACTTTTTCAGTGTTCAAATATCAGTTTGAGCCACAGTCCACAGACTGCTGCGACCTTTAACGGATTTTGTGTGTGTGTTATATCTGTTTTGGACTGCACTCTACCCAGACTGCTGCGCCCTTTTACGGATTTAACGTCTATGTGTTCAATGTCTCTATGTTATATCTGTTTTGGACCGCATTCTACACAGATTGCTGCATCTTTTAACAGGTTCTATTTCTGTGTTATGTATTATATCTGTTTGGGCCACAGTCCACAGACTGCTGCGCCCTTTAACAGATTCTATGTCTGTGTTATGTGTTATATCTGTTTTGGACCGCACTCTACCCATACTGCTGCGTCCTTTAACAGATTTTGTGAGTGCTATATCTGGTTTTGGACAGCAGACTGCTGCACCCTTTAACTGATTGTGTGTGTTTATGTATGTGCGTCCTACAGAGATTTTTTTTTTCTATACTGGATATTATACTCAGTCTTTTCCTTCTTTCTAGAATTCATCCCGCAAATGTTAGTCGAGCTAGACCAACAGCTAGTGGTCGAGATGGCTGATGCACAGTGCGTGTGTAAGTACATTTGTAAAAAAACGTAGTTCTTAGATAAAATAATTTCGTGTAATACGTATATTGGTTTTTCAAGTGTCTAGATTGAGCTTTCTTAGACATATTATTTTCTTTTCTTTGTAGATGATTCCATGAATTGGGAGGGGGATGCCAAGGATGTCATGCAAGGTGGGTGTGAAATCCCTGACTGGGTCCATAAGATGGCGGCCACTGCAGATCATAATGAACAACAACAAGGATCCGAAAGGCTCAAGATTATGGCCCTTTTAGATGAGGAGGTGAATATTCCTGAGTAGGTGGGAGACCTCAGTGAACGTGCCGATGAGTTGCTCAAGCATAGAATGGAGAAGGTGAATATTTTTGAACTTTATCATTACAGCAAATAATTACCATTATGTAGTCTTATTATTTGTTTGCGTAAATCTAGATCAATAAGCTTATTTTTTCTTATTTATGTTACAGGTATATCACACGAAGTACACCGTGTGCCTAGAGAGGTGGTTGTGGGGGCGGGAATCAGTCACCCACCACCACAGAGACACACTGCACAGTGTGTAGCGCCAATCAGAGCTACTTGAGAGGCAGCAGCACCTCCTGCGCCACCGCAAGTTCTCTGGCGCCATGGGCAACTCAGCTGGCGGAAGAAGAACAACAGGTGCATCTGTCTCCCACCCCACCAGTTGGTAATGGGAACATCACACCCCGGGGGCCATCACTGCAGCCCGGTTGTTCCAGCTGACCATCACCACCTCCGCCACCTCCTCAGAGAGCTCACCCATGCCATCAATGAAAGGTGCATGTACCAGTGCCTATACCCCTCCCTGCAGCTGACGCACCATCACCAGCCCCATCATCGATGGGCTGGACACCTAGCTCTAGTAGTAATAGTAATATTGATTATACTGTGGCTAGTGGTAGTGCTCTCCCCCATTCTATTGATAGTGAAGTGCATCAGAATAATGATATAATGGCCCCCCAGGATACTCAGCAGTTGCAAGGGCTTTTGAGGGGCGCATCTCCTTCACAATGATTGAGAATCTGGGAAGGAGGTACAGTGAGCCTGTCGGGTTTTTAGAGGTATGCCTCCCTGTCTTGGAGACCAAGCTCCTCAAAGTACTAGACGATCAGAGATTTAACGCGATTAAGTACAGTGCAGTACTACGCTGTGAGTTGAATCACCTGCCTAAACATCCAGGTGAGGCAGAGACTACACTTCTGCACTATATATGGGGTGATAGTAAATTTATTTCTCAGAGCACATCCATTGCCAAGTGGTATCATGAATCCACCTTCAGCGCTATTATGACCCGATTTTCCGAGATGGAAGAACGTGGGTCCGCTAAAGAGCTCAGCTGTATACCACACCTCGACATCCATATACACATCTATGATCGGGTAAATGGAGGGTCCAGTTACATTAAGCTCCCTGAGGATATAGCCAATAAGCAGGCATGCATAAAGGTCGAAAGTAGAAAGGATCAAGCTTGTTTTGCATGGTCAGTCCTGGCTTGTGAGAGAAATTACAAGAAACATGCACAGCATCTGAGCAGTTACAAAGTCAGTGATATTAAGACATATTACAACTTTGATGGTATAGAGTTCGCCGTATAGATCCAGGACATACCTATGTTTGAGGCACAGAATACCAGAATATATGTTCACATTTATGGCCTGGAGAAGAAGAATAACGACAAGTTAGATGAGTAAGATAAGCACACCATAGTCGGCCCCCTCCAGTTCCCAAAATTTGCAGGTGAGCGAGAGCTACATGTAAACATGCTGCTCTTCTCTGAAGTTCATCATTATCACTATGTCTGTATCAAAGACATGTCCCGACTCCTTTCCTCCCAACTATCGAAAGATAACTATAAAAAGCATATTTGTTTAAGGTGTCTGAATTATTTTTCATCACAAGAGTTATTAGCTATACATCTATTAGATTGTGCTTCCAAGGACCCATTACATGTCATTATGCCCACAGAGGAAAATAATTTCATTAAATTTCAAAATGCTCACCACCAGCAGCGATGTCCTTTTGTAGTGTATGCCGACTTTGAATGCCTGCTGGCTCCTATTATTCATTGCGAAGGGAACACCTTAGCCTCACATACAACCTTCACACAAAAACACATATCTTACATCGCAGCGTTCCAAGTCGTATGCACTCATTTTCTCGTTGAGCACTTGGCTGACTTCAGTAAGAAGAATAATCAGGTCAGTGTCCTCCCTGAAAGTGTTGAGAGGTACATTTCTTTCTAAAAACAAATGACGCCAAAAATTACACTCCACTTCCTTGACTCTTTACACTTTATGCAGACTTCACTCCAGAAACTCACTGAAACTTTACCTCAGAATAATATGCATATCACTCGATATGCATTTCCTGATGAGAAAAAGTTCCAACTTGAGACTAGGAAAGAAGTTTTCCCATACGAGTATGTTGCTAGTATGGCAAGACTCAATGAAACCAGGCTTCCCGACATATCTGCATATACCAGTACTCTCACAGGCGATGCTGTAACTACAGCAGATTATGAGCATGCCATGAATGTCTGGTGGGAATTCAACATCCCCAATTTGGGGGAATATTCAAGACTATTAATGGACATGGACATGCATTTGCTTGCAGATGTTTTCGAAAAGTTCCGGAGTGTATGTATGGCCAAATACTCTCTGGACCCCGCCTTTTATTACACTGCACCTGGGTTGTCCTGGGATGCTATGCTGAAAAATACGGGGTGCAGCATCGAACTTTTGACTGATGCTGCAATGCTTCTATTTTTTGAGCGAGGGATCCGGGGAGGGGGGGGGGGGGAACTTTGTCAATGCGTTCACAGGTTTGCCAAAGCAAATAAAACATGGATGGGTGTAGGTTTTACTGCATCCCTTGATATGAGTTACATTATGTACCTATATTTGAATAACTTATATGGGCGCACCATGAAGCAGCGACTGCCAGTTGGTGGGTCTCAATGGGTGCCCAAAAACAAATTGAAGGGATTAGGTGGACAAATAATGGGTCTTGCAGCCGATTCTGATGTAGGGTATGTACTTGAGGCATATATCACATATCCTAATAATTTGCACGGAGAGACAAGCGACTTGCCATTATGTCCAGAGCAACAAATTCCGCGAGGAAGCACACTCCCTAAACTGTTGGCTACTGTTGGAGATAAGCAGAGGTATATTATTCACTATCATAACCTACAGCAGTGCCTCAGATTAGGGATGAAGCTTATTAGAATCACCCAAGCTATCTCCTTCAAGCAATCCCCCTGATTGAAGGAGTGTAATGAACTAAATACCGAATAGAGGGCGGTTGCAAGTTATGATTTTGGAAAAGATTTTTATAAATTATTGAACAATTCCATTTTCGGGAAAACTATGCAGAATGTAAGAAATGAACGCGATATTTTGATTAGAACCGCATGGGAAGGGCGTTATGGCGTGAGAAAGTGTATTGCCAGGCCAAATTTTCGGCTTGCCACTATCTTCAATGGAAACTTTGTTGTTGTGAACATGTGGAGATGTCGAAGACTGCTATGAGGCCTATTTGTTTGGGGATGTGCATACTGGATATTCCAAATTCTACATGTACTGCTTCCACTACAAGATTGCAAAACCTCATTTCATAGAACCAAAGTTGCTTTATATGGATACAGACAGCTTTATCTACTGGATAGAGAACTGCGATCCATATGAAGTAATTTGGTGCAAAGGTAAAGAATTCATTGTTCCTAAGAACAAGATGGTTATTGGTCTCATGAAAGACGAGGCGAATGATTTGTAGAGATTGTGGGACTGAGGTCCAAATTGTATGCATATTGTACAAATGTATATAATGCATATTGTATACAATGCATATTGTACAATTGTATATATATATATATATATATATATATATATATATATATATATATCACATGGAATCCCTGATGCGCTGATGCAGCCCTGGAGAATGGCGTATTGTATCACAGCCGTCTACAATACGAGCACGAAGAGTCTCTACATTTGATACCGGGTTTGCGTAGACAAGAGCTTTCGAATGCCCCCATAAATGAAAGTCAAGAGGGTTGAGGTCAGGAGAGCGTGGAGGCCATGGAATTGGTCCGCCTCTACCAATCCATCGGTCACCAAATCTGTTGTTGAGACTGAAATGTGCAGGAGCTCCATCATGCATGAACTACATGTTGTGTCGAACTTGTAAAGGCACATGTTCTAGCAGCACAAGTAGAGTATCCCATATGAAATCATGGTAACGTGCTCCATTGAGCGTAGGTGGACGAAACTAAAACGAGCTCTAACATGGAAATTAAGCGTTTCCGGACACATGTCCACATAACATCTTTTCTTTATTTGTGTGTGAGGAATGTTTCCTGAAAGTTTGGCCGTACCTTTTTGTAACACCCTGTATATATATATATTTATATAAAATGATTAGTACAAATTAATATGCCTAGGAAAAAAATTTAAAAACTCAAAAACTCCCCAGTAAAAAAGTCTCTATGTAAATATATTTGATCCTTATTATTAATTAATATGTCAAGAAAAAGGAAAAAAACCAAGTTTTCACACTTCATTTGTGCGTGTTTGTGTGAGTGGTTGTAGATTAGATTTTAGTTTGTAAGTTTCAACTGCCACTAGCCATCCAGTTATAACTAGTTTTAAGTATGTGAGTTCCACCCAGTTAATTGTTTATATATATGTTCACTTGCTTGTGGTAGTGGAAAATGTTTAGAGCCACCTACTTCAAAGAAATACGTTCACCTGTTTCTTGTATTGGAAAAAACGAATGTTCACCTTTACCGAAAAGTCTTTTCTGTCTCGGGTGTAACTTCACCAGTGGTAGTATTTAGCCTGTAAGACAGTGTAATTGGTTTGTAGTAGTACCTCTGCATTAGTTGTAAGCTGATATAATGTAAATCTGAATCATGCATCTGTAAACTGATATAATCTAAATCTGAATCACGAATCTGTAAACAGCAGAATGTTGATATTTCTCAAAACAAAAAAAGTAAATCTGAATCGTATATCTGTAAACTTATATTTCGCAAACATTGTTAAATCGGAATCACTTATTCACAAGTAAATCTGAGTTTAATAATAAATTCACTTATTTTAAGGTAAAAATGCAGAATCTTATTATTTCAAACCTCAATAATCATTCTTTTGGTTAAAATCATAAATGTATTTCTGTACAATGGGCAGTTACATCTGCATTGCACTGCACAGGTCCATAAGATACAACAACGCTTTTTTGATACATGTTCTTGGGTCAATGGATAGATAGACAGCCGTACAATTCCAGGTCTTGAATTCAAGCAAATTTAAATATTCGTCACATCCATGAAATCTTCTCCTTTCCCTTCATGTAGACGATGGTGTCCATGTGATCGAATAATTTAAGTGCAGTCACCACAGGGTATGCTAGGATCATCCCAGTGAATTCGATGGTAGAAATGTGTTAATCACTTTGCGCTTTTCCTTGTCTTAGCGCACATCACTTGCTTGAAAGATCTAGGTGATACGATGTATGCATAGAATGTCACTATTATTTCAGAATCCTCTGTGTAAGCTACAAACGCGAGATCTTTAAATACAAACTGTCTACACTCAATGTCATAGAAACCTTGAGCGTCCGCAATGATTTTCACACTGTGACACGTCATCGTGAAATGCTCTAGGTATGGAGTAGTACCTATTCATTTATACAGCTCGCTGCACAACACCTGTGAGCGGACAGTAGTTGATCACATGGTCATGTAGAACTAAAGAATACGTGGCAGTGTGTTCTGGGAAATTTGTCGATGATTCAAATTCAATTCCCACGGGGCGAAACCTTGCATACATGTCATACTCTAGACTGTATACATTTTGATTCCACTGCAGATGTAGATTGTCATATGGGTAGAATTCTGAATTGAGGTAGACTTTGGAATTAGTTAAATTGCAGTTATCGAATATGGTGGAATCATTTGCTATATTACCTCTTCTATCAGTCTGAAACGCAAGTATGACGAATCTGGGTGTCTCTAGATGGCTGGAGGTTTCAATAGCCCATGTTTATCTGCTCGCCATCGGTAACACAGGGTACTCGAAAATCTCCCACGAGCGAAATGTCAGTGACAGAAATTTACCTGAATTGAGGACTTTTAAAAACTTCAAATGCTTCTCATCGGATACACTCTTGTGAGGCATTTCCCATATTATCTTGCTGATTGTGATCATATGCTCCTCCTGAGCTCCTTGAATGTATGAGTTATTGTCCGTTGCACTCCACACCAGGAGTTCTTGTTTAGCATTCATAATAATCTGTCTCGTCTCCTCAAAGTATCCCATAAGCATTTTTTGAGGTATGCATGCAGTAAATCGCTTGTACTCTTCAACTGCTCTATCCTCTGGATCGTCTATGAACCGTCCTGCATTTTTTTAAACTATGCAAATCTGCTGGTGATGCCAAAACGTATGTTTTAAGGGTTCATGTTATGCCTACACTGCGTGTACAGTCGATCTCTTGGAACAGGAATGCTAAAGCGTTATGTGTCAGCTTGGATCCCACTGTATCGCTGCCGTCAGTTTTCTTGAATGGTCCATCTAGATATATGAAACTCTTGCATGGAAGCGTGAGTGCGTATTGGTGCTGGATGACAATCCTGATTTCGTCGTTCTTGTTAAACGTGGTTGAAGTGTAAGGTTTATGAGAGAAGTATTCCTGACTATAATTCTCTCATCATACTCTACTGAACTGGTTATATTGAGTGATGACGTCATTGCACGGCTTCAGGCCAACTGATTTAAGAAACTTGTAGTTCGCAGGCATTATTACTTTGCTGCTCGGTAGCGAAGTGGCACGCTGTGGATTGCGTGCACTTGTTTTATACCTTATGCCCATCCTGCCTTAGATATAATTATACAATGATTTCCTCACCATGAAAGTCAACATGTTGATTATTCTGGTCAACAATGTGCAGCTCCAAATAGTCCAATGCCTGAGTTGTCACTGGAAGGTATATTGCATTGCCAGGGTGTCTCAACAATCTTATACCCAGTTGCAACTGAGGAGAAGAATCCATAAATAGTGTGAATCAGACTATCGTTGAGATAGGAGTTCGTTTCAATGTTACACTCGACACGGATTGTGCTGGTGGGGAGTATATCCACTGTCTGATCTGACTTGTAAAATTTACTTGGATCCTTCTTCAAAATCTGTCCTTTTGAGAAACCCAGCTGGTGTCCTATTGAACCTTTCTGGTTAGAGTCGATCGTTGCATTTACAGTTCTTATTTCAGATTTAAGTGTATTGATGTTTGAATGTAGTTCAATAACTTTTCCAGACTGTTTTAAGACTTCGTTTAAATCGTCGATATCGTATGCACCCGGTTCTATTTCCACAACATCTTTTTCACTATTAATATCCAGATGCAATTTATTGTTAGTCTTGGTGATATTTACCATGCTGTTGTACGTCTCCAGACCAATCAATGCAATACTCCATTGACCAATGTTCAAATCAAGTGACAGGAAGTAATTTGCACACAATACAGATGATCGTCCTTTTAATGTCAAAGTGTACGACATTTCATTTGAACCTCAACTGATGAATGAATGTTTAAGATCCTCCTTATATAGTGTGCTTCTTCTTTGTGAATGTCATAAGAAACATGATGCATAGATGTCCACAGAGGTGTGTATTAAAGTCCTGATGACGTCGATAAATGTAGAGCACATGTCTTCTGTGAGTGAAGTATTGTTGTAATTCTTCTGGTGGCTGCAGGTCACCAAATGAGTCGAAATAATAGACGGTAGCCGCATCTTTCATAACATATGACACCCAGTGGGTACCGGGGCCTCCAGCAACGTCTATATTCACAATACCGCATTCACCAGGTTTCCACATAGTCTTCGGTAACGTATCCCGCATAAACACACCATGGAATCTTAGTATCTTGAATTTACCTCTAACAAACTTAAGAAGATCTGTATTTGTCAGTGGTCGATCTGGTAGGACCGCTAATGTTTTTTTTTTTAAATTTATGAATAGACCTAGCCCTTACCTGTACGGTTTCAAGTATAGTCCTTTTCCAATGGCTGCAGCTTACATCATGCTGTTATATCTTCTCGCGTCTTCCTACTGTGCTTGGGAGTTTTGTGCATTCTTGACCGTTCGAGCAACAGCTGCAGCACCACCTTCCGCCGAGAGTGCGGAGAGGGCCGGGATGAGAAATGGAATAAAACCGCCAGATGTCTTGGATATTGGTAGAACTCGAGGTGCTTTAACCGATCCTCTTCTTCTTCTTCCCGCATCTTTCTGCTTCAGTGCGTTTTTAGCTGCATACATCGCTGTCAGGATACAATTCTTGAAACAGCCCTTCTTCTTCTTGTTCTTCTTGTTTAGTGCACAACGTGCAACATTCATAACTCGCTTGAAATTCATCACTCCTAAACCCAACTTGATTTTTCCGTGCATGGTTTTATCAACCGCAAATGCTGCGATGCGTTGACCTATACCAATATCCTTTCTTCTCCGTATCGCCTTAGCCTTATCGGTTAAAATCCTATCCGCAATGTGACGACTTGATAGATTTTTATTTGCAGCGTATGAAGTGTCGTGTTCCATACATGCTTCGTCGAGCAGATTAACTCCCTTATCACCTCACTCCAAGCGTTTCTGAAGCTTCGTTCCAGGTCCACAGTAGTTATACCCAGGGATGTGTAATTCCACAGGCAGTTTGTCTAGAACACTACCACGTCCTCAAATGCGTGACCTAGCATGCATGTTACGCTACTGTGGTGGTTGTGGGCAATGCACGCCCATTATATAGCAAATCTCCAGTATCAGTCCTTCTGTTTTCTGTAGCAGGAAAAACAAGCCATTTGACTAGTGCTTTATTTCCCCGACGTCTTATGACTCTCTCCACGATAAAAACGTCCGGTTCTGAGCTTTTCTGCATTTCCTCAGTGTAGAATCAGCCCGCAATTTCTTTACCTATACTATCATTAAATACACTCCTGGAAATGGAAAAAAGAACACATTGACACCGGTGTGTCAGACCCACCATACTTGCTCCGGACACTGCGAGAGGGCTGTACAAGCAATGATCACACGCACGGCACAGCGGACACACCAGGAACCGCGGTGTTGGCCGTCGAATGGCGCTAGCTGCGCAGCATTTGTGCACCGCCGCCGTCAGTGTCAGCCAGTTTGCCGTGGCATACGGAGCTCCATCGCAGTCTTTAACACTGGTAGCATGCCGCGACAGCGTGGACGTGAACCGTATGTGCAGTTGACGGACTTTGAGCGAGGGCGTATAGTGGGCATGCTGGAGGCCGGGTGGACGTACCGCCGAATTGCTCAACACGTGGGGCGTGAGGTCTCCACAGTACATCGATGTTGTCGCCAGTGGTCGGCGGAAGGTGCACGTGCCCGTCGACCTGGGACCGGACCGCAGTGACGCACGGATGCACGCCAAGACCGTAGGATCCTACGCAGTGCCGTAGGGGACCGCACCGCCACTTCCCAGCAAATTAGGGACACTGTTGCTCCTGGGGTATCGGCGAGGACCATTCGCAACCGTCCCCATGAAGCTGGGCTACGGTCCCGCACACCGTTAGGCCGTCTTCCGCTCACGCCCCAACATCGTGCAGCCCGCCTCCAGTGGTGTCGCGACAGGCATGAATGGAGGGACGAATGGAGACGTGTCGTCTTCAGCGATGAGAGTCGCTTCTGCCTTGGTGCCAATGTTGGTCGTATGCGTGTTTGGCGCCGTGCAGGTGAGCGCCACAATCAGGACTGCATACGACTGAGGCACACAGGGCCAACACCCGGCATCATGGTGTGGGGAGCGATCTCCTACACTGGCCGTACACCACTGGTGATCGTCGAGGGGACACTGAATAGTGCACGATACATCCAAACCGTCATCGAACCCATCGTTCTACCATTCCTAGACCGGCAAGGGAAGTTGCTGTTCCAACAGGACAATGCACGTCCGATATCCCGTGCCACCCAACGTGCTCTAGAAGGTGTAAGTCAACTACCCTGGCCAGCAAGATCTCCTGATCTGTCCCCCATTGAACATGTTTGGGACTGGATGAAGCGTCGTCTCACGCGGTCTGCACGTCCAGCACGAACGCTGGTCCAACTGAGGCGCCAGGTGGAAATGGCATGGCAAGCCGTTCCACAGGACTACATCCAGCATCTCTACGATCGTCTCCATGGGAGAATAGCAGCCTGCATTGCTGCGAAAGGTGGATATACACTGTACTAGTGCCGACATTGTGCATGCTCTGTTGCCTGTGTCTATGTGCCTGTGGTTCTGTCAGTGTGATCATGTGACGTATCTGACCCCAGGAATGTGTCAATAAAGTTTCCCCTTCCTGGGACAATGAATTCACGGTGTTCTTATTTCAATTTCCAGGAGTGCATATAAGTTCTAGGATTCGTTCGTTGCGCCTTTGAAACTGTAAATATCTCAGTTGGCCCGTTCGGTAGGTATGATTTCTCAAATGACATCTTGTGTTTTGAGATACGTACCAAATCTGCTACATTAAATTTCTTTCTACGTGAATCCAGCATCTTAATGTGATAGTACACCGTATCCATGAGTCTGTAATCATGAACATCGATTGGCCTCCTTTTCATTGTGCTATTGTTGGTTCGATTATACTGAGTAATTATTTTTGGGAGGATTTCTGTCCATTTGCATGAGCCTCGAAGGTTAAAACGCATCCACATTCGAC
Source organism: Schistocerca serialis cubense (assembly GCF_023864345.2). NCBI lineage: Eukaryota > Metazoa > Arthropoda > Insecta > Orthoptera > Acrididae > Schistocerca > Schistocerca serialis. The sequence continues at coordinate 525,563,577 of NC_064638.1, read as the reverse complement.
CGTTTATTGTTCTGTTCAGGCGCTCCACGATACTCGCCTTCAAGTGAGTGAATGTTGAGTAGTGATGTATTCCGTACCGCTGCATCACTGTCTTGAAATATCTATTGTAGAACTTCCAACCGTGATCGGTTTGGAGGTTGTCTGGGCATTGATTCATTCCTGTCTGTAGTAAACGCTCAAAAACATCGGCCACATTTCGACCCGTTTTTGTTTTGACAGCTAATTCCTAGGCAAATTTGGAGTATGTATCAATAACCATTAAAATGTTGTTGATCCATTATTCTCATGTGAATATTCCCTCATACCTATAAGAGTAGCTTGCCACAAGTCATCCAACCCTTTGATCGGAACATGCCTGCGAGGGTATGTTTTGCGTACTGGTTTGTGCAGTTCTTTAACTATTGTTTCCATACTTATTCAATGATACCTCTCTCTCTAAGCCCTGAGATTAATGAAACAACCTCATTCGAATCAGCTGTATTACCTGCAGCAGCTGATGCCATGAGCAGCCGTAGTTGATCTACTAGTTCGTTGAGGTCGTCATAATATTTATACTGAGGGATTCGATTGTTCACTGCTTTATGCTCAATGTCAATACCATAACCGCTGCTGCTGTTGTTGTTTTCGCCTTCAAGTATTGGTTTTATAATGGTTTTATATTTCTTGTTTCTCAGGCTTTTCGTGATCTTTTGTACACCAGTCATGTGCAGTATTTCATTGTACGTTTCCCTATCATTAACGGAATACTTCTTAGTTTCTTTTGGTAGGTCTTAGGAAAATAAAATTCATTAAGTCGGGTGTTCTCTCAAACTGTCACCAATCTGTATTGTGTCATCAGTTATGGTTATAGGATGCGTACCCAACATGTACGGTCTTCCCCTGCTAACGTCGAATGTTCTATCTATCTGACCGATATTTACTTTATGGATTTACTTTATTTACTTTATGACTAAATAAAAATAAGATATGTTGAAACTGCCCCTTTTACTGGTGTTGTCCATGATTACTGTATGACGGTATATAGTAGTGGTGCATTTTACAAGCACAAATAACATAAATAATAAAATTTCAAATGGAAGTACCACTTTAAACTACTTTTTGTACTGGCTGTTGATTAATGGTCAAGTTTACATCTTATTTATCCCCCGCACATGTCAGTGTATTTATAATACAATTAACTTACAAGAAATTTACAAAACTTTTAGTTTCTGAGAGATCATGAATTGACGAATGGCAAGAGTCGTTTGCCCCTTATTGAGGCGTAACCACCATTCATAGTTTGCTTGGTCACAGCTCCACACGTTAAGTGGTGTTCGTCATGCACGTACCTTGCAGTACCATTAGTGCAGCTATGGAGAACAGATCAGCCTCAGGTCTATAACTTTGTTGACGACCACAAAGAGCACATCGTTATAATGTCCAAAGTGTTGCTCCATAGGTTATGTGCCAGTTGATGTGTGTTTGGTTAAAAGATTCGATGCAACACTGGAGAAGCCATAAAGTTCTGACCAAGTTATATAGAACATGTTGTTCATCACATACGTATTTCAGTGCCCAAAAGGCCATCTTGTATCATCTGCATCACATCGAGAGCTCACCACATTCCAGGTAAATCCATAGATTACTGGCTTTAATTTCTGCTTCATAGTAAAGTTCGGCGTCTAACGCCAATACAAAGGGCACTTCGAATATTTTCGTTATTGCAAGCACACGGAAGTTTGACCACTGCCTCACACTGTTGCACACCCACTAACCCCTTTTCATTTCATATATGTAAAACACCCTTTTCATGTACCATTTCACCTATGTTAAACACCTTTTTCTTATACAGTTTTCCTTTTATGTTTTTGTACAAGTGTGTAAAATTTTAATGATTTACTTGAAGAAATTGAAACATGATGTAAATTTGTTCCTTATAAATACATATAAATATGACTTTAATATTAGCTGAGACACGAGGTCTAAAACACCTTACTTGTATATAACTTTATACATGAACTAGTCACATCATTTCTGATGTTTGCATAACAATATTTACATACAAATGAATAACATTTAAGAAGTCGGTTTCGCCTTCAAAATTTACAAGGCAACATTTCCATGAAAAATTATTTCATATTAATTCTCATAATTAATAAGTCATTTATGGTTACAACTTTTATTATGAGCTAGTACTTCCTTTAACATTTAAACTCATGACAGAATCTTTGTTTACATGAATAATTTGCAAAACATGTTACAAGTCAGGACTGAAAAAACAATATACATGCATGCAATTGATGATATGTATGAACTACTACCATCATCTCATTGAAGTCAAGTATTTGTAGTTCTAGATTGTTAACTTAAGGAATAGAGAACTTCACTCTCGCATTTACAACAAAAGCAAGCATAACCACATGTCTCTCAAATCTATCAGGTGGTGGTCTACGAATCTACATAGAGTTATGATAAGGAATTGAAAGAAGGACTTATCATCTTCTCCTGAAATCCATTGCTTAACATCACACAACCGAACAAATTCTCTGTGAATGCTTCTTTGTATTTTACAACAAACTCTTTACTAAATGTTACCAGCAATAATGATAAAATTCTAGCATCACTGTTTCATACTAATTTATTAATGCCATTTGTTTAAAAGTACATCTAATGATTGTACTTCAGTATACTTATTTTATACTTTTCACCACAGAATACAGCTCCTGTGTACTATAGTATGGATATTTGAAAATACTTTGTTATGAAAGTTATGTCAAAAGAAGGACATTCAGATAAGCATGATCATGTGTAATGGTGTCTTGAACACTTATCTGTATTTGGAATTCATCTCTGTTACATGCAATCTTCAGTGTACGGTCCAAAGCTCCTTTTTTTTCATCCTTTGGTAGTACAACACCTCGATGTCATATTACAACATTTTATGTACTGCAACTTCTTTATATTCACAGATGACATTCACACTATCACACCCATACAAATATTTATATATAAATAATTACTGATCCTGTAGTGTGGCCATTTCTTTTGGTATGAGCTACCTAAATTCTCTTTATTCTCATAACTGGGACATGTCCTGTAAAAATGTTTTATTAAGTTATAAACTAAGTACACACACACACACACACACACACACACACACACACACACACACACACACACACACATATATATATATATATATATATATATATATATATATATATATATATATATATATATATATATATATATATATATATATATATAGCATCTAGATGGCACCATTTCATTATCCCCTCTTGTAGCTTATTCAGTGTGTGAGCATTTCCCTAGAATTATTTATTCTTTCATGGTATACACAGATTTCCTTAGTGCTTAATTTATTTTGTATATAGCCATAATTGGGCGACTTGTGTATATATTGTAAATAGTAGCCTAGTGTGTAGACATTTTCCCATAGTTCGTTTACCTTCCTTCCTCTTAAATATTACCTTATCTTAGATCTCTTTTCTTATATGAGTTTTATTGCTATAGTGTAGACTTCGGTATTTATTTTTGTAATCAATTTATATTCATAATCTTTTGGTTATATTCTACTTGGTGCACAGATACTAACATTAGCTGAGTGTCTGGTGTGTTAAGCAGAGTGTTGCGCTCGTTTTATCTTCGTGGATGGGCAAAGATAACTGTCCTGTGATGCAAATTTCTACTGCCCTTGCATATTACCTCTTATGGTAACGCTACATCCTTTATTTCTTCCCACCACGGTTATCAGTTTGCGGTTGTAAGATGTACGTATTTTAGTTGTAAAGTCACATAATGGCGATTAAATTTAGCTTATTACTTATTTCACGACACCCTTTTGTCAGTGAACAGAATCTTAAATAACTAATGACCTGCCTTATTTCTATTTACACACATATAAATAACAAGAGAGAAACCTATCCTAAAACTAAGTGAACATCTTTCAAAACTATAGTGAAATATTTTCACTATACTTAAGTACAATAACTTCATGAGGCGTTTTAACCTTTCTTCATACCCATTCAGTGTACAAATTCCCTTAGGTCCTTGTGTGGATAAAGGCCCTCGGCCTTTCCACTTACAAGGTAAACTAATGTAAATGATCCTGGATGAGGGACTTGTGTAATTACAAATGGGCTAGTATATAAGAGTTGCCATTTGCAGTTATGTTTGCCATTTTCCGTGTTTGGTACGCTTTGGGTACATTCACAACAGTCCTTCTTGTCCTGTATGGTATTGTACAGTGCGTCCTAATTTTTATCGTAAGATTTTTCACTCTGCCTGGTCTTTTCTCTTATATTAATCAAGACTTGGCGTATTTTTTCTTCAAATGACACATATCTCTTGGGTGCTTTAGGCAATGGTTTTACCAATTCGTCCATTTTTCGTTTCTTAAACATTTATTCAGTTGCTGTCAAAACTGTAGAAGTATGTGATGAGTTATTAATGAGTTGATGAGATGGCGAGACAAAATCGATCCATTTTGTATGTTTCTGTGGTGTGTAGCAGCGTATGTTTGTAAATCTATTAGATTCATTAAACACTCTCGCTTGGGGGTGGAATCGTGAGACCAGTATGTATTTATTTTATTTGTGGTCGTGGTGAATTCCTTCCATCTGTTCCCAGTGAAGTACGATGCATAGTTAGTTAACAATATGAACAGCTTCACTACTCTCGGGAGATAGTGGTGTATAATTCTTCTTATAATAGAACCTGCGTGACTGACCCCTCAGTGTACAACTTAACATACTTGGAAAGAACATCATATAGGACAAATTCATACTCAACACCTCCTTCTCCTTTCAGATAAGGACTGGCAGCATCCAATGCTACTAATTCTAAAGGTTTGTGGGAACTATTGGACGCAGGTCAATTAATTTTGATTTGTTGGAGCATTTGGTCCTCTGATAAGTAACAAATTTCCGAATTACTTGGAGAATTTGACGGTGCATGTTCGGGAAATAGCAGTACGCACTTATCTTATCGGTGCGCTTAGTAACACCATAATGATCCCATACATTGTGAATGTAAAGAATGAATTCATCTACAGACTTTACAGGTAAACACTAGTGTTCTTGGTTAGGTTTACGTTGGTGAAACAGTATTCCATTACAAAAAGTATAAATATTTCACATAGTTTGAGTTTTACCATTTTCGAGTGTGGATCTTCTTCTTGCAATTGCTTCAGGCTATTGCACATTTTTACATAATAGTGTTGGTGTGTTTTGTCTTGCATCAGTAAGACATGGATTTCATAGTTCTGTTCGTTGCGTTCTAAAAGTTCACGTAACCTTTGAGGTACCCTTGATGAGACATCAGCAATTATGTTTCTTTTACCTTTGATGTACACTAACTCGGAACTGATTTTCTGCAAGAAAAGACACCACATGGATATTCTTCTGGGCAGTAATTTGCACTATCAAGAGAAAAGAAAGCGCTTGTTGGTCATAGTAGACTTTGGTGTGTTTTCCCCACGAAAAATATTTGAATTTCTTAAAAGCCCAACTATAGAGAGAGCTTCGAACACCTATACTGAATATGATCACACACATTCAATATGAGTTCTGCTTGCAAAACTAATTCTCTTGACTGTTTGTTGTCTGTTTCAGTGATTTGGAATAGGCCTGCCCCTAGACTCTGAGAAGACGCATCAGTTCTTAAACAAAACTCTTGTGACATGTCTGGGTGATGCAATATATTTGCATTAAGTAAAGATTCTTTTATATGTTAAAAGTCGGTTTGACACTGACTGGTCCATACCCATGGGTCATTCTTCCATAACAATTTTAATGGGCATCGCAGTTCAGCAACTGGTCCGGAATAAATTTTCTAAAGAGAAACAGATAAGCTTTGAGTTGTTCTTTGTTCTGAGGTGGGGAAGAAATGTCTGATTGCAACTAGTTTCTCATAATCTGTCAAAAAACTTGTGGTGATATGACGTTCCCTAGGAATTTGACCTTTCCCTTTCCAAATTCAGACTTCTTTAAATTTGCTGTAACACTGTATTCTGAGAATCGATATAGTTCTTGTCCCCAAAAGTCGCAAATGCTCTTCCCAGAAAGATGTTGCTATTAGCAAGTCGTCCACGTAGGCAGTGACTTTATTAAGTAATTCTGGACCTAAAACTTTGTCTAATGCAGAAATGAAGACACCTGCGCTCGCATTTAAGCGGAAAGGCGAGACAAAAATTCATAGCTTATGCCCCCACATAAAAAGGCTGTATACTCCCTACTGTCTTCAAGGAGAACAGACAGGCAAAAAGTACCGTCTGCTTCTGCCGTTGCATTGTTCGGCTTCACATACAGTTTACAACTCTGTAGTAGTATCTTTCATCTCCTTTACACTTTTATTAGTTTCTGATAGACTCCTCTGCCTTTTAATCTGTGTGTCACTCACGTTTTTCAGCTTACCTGCCATTTCCTCCCTGTGTCTTGTCAACATCTGATACCTTTCAACCTAACTTATCTATTTCCTGAGACAGATCTGTCAGTAGCTCCAGTTTTAATTCTGTTCCCATTTTGGACAACTTACACATTAAACCATTTGACAAGTCAGTGCACAACTTTTTACTTAGGTCATCAAATTTTTTTATTTGTTCACTTGAAAGTTCCTCATTTTTTTGTGTCACATAATTTCGAAAATCATTAAATGTTTATGTTTGTTGTTTTGAAATACCTTCAATTTTTTGTGTTAAATTATTAAATTTTTGTGTTACATCGTTAAAATTTTGTGTTTGTTCATTAAATTTTTGTGTTTGCTAATTCCTAAAATCATTAAGAGTTTTTATCATCCCTTGTGTAGGGATATCATCTTGAAAACCTCTCTTTAGGGGGTATGTAACATAAAATGTAAATATTTATTTAAAAATCATTACAGCCATATTTATTATGGCACAAATTTAAAATTTTGCACGCATAAAGCAAAAGAGCTGTGCCTTACTGGAAAAATATAATAAAATATGCAGGATTAATATTTTGCTTAAAATTTGAATTTTTAGTTTTTTATTGTCTTTTTTTTATAAAAAGCCATAACTCAAATTCTAATCATGCAATTAATCTCAAAATTTTATTGTTGTGTCCTGAGAAGCTTATAAGACCATTGAGCTACAGTTATTAATTGATGGTACAAATTGTATCATTAACAGAGTTTTTAATTTTGCACATCCAAAATTAACTTTTTTTCTACATACAATCATCATAAAATCAGAATGTAATGGCAGGATATCGTATTTTTTAGTTCCAGGGCCGTTTTTTTCAACCTCCAATAGGCTATAAATAAATGACTAGTTCATAAAAATTAATTATTTTTTTACCAGAAGTTTTGCACACTTATGGTTACTTTTCAATACAGCCACTAAAAGGTTGAGACATTTATCGTACCTGTGGACAAGCTTTGCAATACCCTCTTCAAAAAATGTTGCCGCCAATGATTTCAAATGAGCATTGCCGTTGTTCTGAAGATCTTCGTAGGTTTGAAAGTGCTGCCCTCCAGGTAGCCACGTCTTCAGCTCAGGGAAAACGTGAAAGCAGTTATGGTGAACCTACGAATTTCTCTAACCATTCTGTCAACTCGTTCAAAAAGGTCGGCTGTAATGATAGACTTGTGTCTATGGCCCCCTTCATCACGTACGTCATTTCAGCCATCTTTAAACTTTCGTCACCATTCACGCACAACACCATTAGTCATGAAGTTATCACCATACACCTGGCTCATTCTCCGATGAATTTCTGCTGTACTATCCCTTCTGCTCGCAGAAACACGAATTACACTTCGTATTTCACACTTGACGGGAGCAACTATGACGGCAGCCATGTTTACGTGGCTGTAATGCAACGCAGACTGATGCTTTGAGGTCGGCAATGGTGGAGTGTGTAGTACTAGAGTCTCGCAGTAGCCTACAGTACATGTCCACTTTTCTGCTGCTCGCGTAGCTTCTATACTAAGCAGTCGGAGGTTGAAAAAAAAAAAACCAAAAAAACAAAAAAATACGGGTCTCGCACTTTTTGAGAAAAGGCTTATAATAACGTAAAAAATGTAAAACAGAGAAATCGTTGTGTTGTACAGATTTTTATCTGCTACAGCTTTGAACGAAGAGGAGTCCCCATCACCAAGGTATTTCGTATACCTAACACCATAATGGTCCTCAAATCTGGAGAACATCCTCACAACTGCAGCAGCCTCCATACCGCCACTTGAGCCACTATAATTTTTAGAGCATGCTTTTCTCGCCACAGTTTCTCACTGCCTTTATCGTTGGACATTTTCTTGTTGCACACTGGTGGCAGTATTTAGACATAATTTCTACATCTAAAACTTTACCTGAGTCAATACCAATAACAGTTGTAACTCCATACAAAGATGCGTTACCCCTTTTCATCCAGGTCCCATATACAGACACACACAGGTCAGTAACATTTGTAGGAGACTCACTGTCATGAATATCTACCTCAGAATCTCTTTTTGGTTTATTTCCACCAATTCCTCCAGTGCTTTCTTCATAGAAACTTTGGCAGTATCGCACACAGGACCAGATATTTCTTTATTTATTTTTGCAAACCTTGTACAGGGTGGAGGCATGTTCAGAAAACCACACAATAAATTAGCGTCTTCCCTGCCCTGTCCAAGGGCATTTCAGAGCATATGCTAACCTAAAATTGCTTTCATAGGTACCAGTGTCAGTTGTTTGGAGGAGGAAAATGAAAATTCACAGCTACATGAATTAATTTAAAATCAAAAGCTATTCTTATTCTTCTTTCTTCAATAACAATGACGCATTCCGTGTTTTTACAGCTAGCACATGAACATGAAAACTTTATAACCTGCCAGAGAAGCTTTAAATCAATAAGTCTGAATCCAGTGGAATCAATATCAACATCATTCAAGCACCTGTACAATGTTCCTGTCCTAAGTTTCGATGCTGGAGCTGAGAGCTTCTGTTCTTCATTTCGAGCTGCTTCCTCTTTTTTGTTGGTAAACCGATTCCATGAAACCTCCATTTTCTAAACACAGTTTTTCAACCACCCATTATGCATAAATCTTGACTTCGACGTAAAGGTTTGCGAATTCAATCATCCACCTACTAATATGTATTAGTATTGTCAAAACGTAAATAAACCACATACAATAAAGTTTTTAGGCAAAGATATTGATGTCAGCCAGAGATATAGAAGTCAGCCAAAGATGTTGTTGTTGTTGTTGTGATCTTCAGTCAAGAGACTGGTTTGATGCAGCTCTCCATGCTACTCTGTCCTGTGCAAGTTTCTTCATCTCCCAGTACCTACTGCAACCTACATCCTTCTGAATCTGCTTAGCGTATTCATCTCTTGGTCTCCCTCTACCATTTTTACCCTCCATGTTTCTATCCAATACTAAATTGGTGATCCCTTGATGCCTCAGAACATGTCCCACCAACTGATCCCTTCTTCATGTCAAGTTGTGCCACAAACTCCTCTTCTCCCCAATTCTATTTAGTACCTCCTCATTAGTTACATGATGTACCCATCTAATCTTCAGCATTCTTCTGTAGCACCACATTTCGAAAGCTTCTATTCTCTTCTTGTCAAAACTATTAATCGTCCATATTACACATGCATACATGGCTACTCACCATACAAATACTTTTAGAAAAGACTTCTTGACACGAAAATCTATACTCAATGTTAACAAATTTCTCCTCTTCAGAAACACTTTTCTTGTCATTGCCGGTCTACATGTTATATGGCATTGGCGAACCTCAAAGTTTTTATTTCTTCTCCATGGATTTTAATTCCAACTCTGAATTTTTTCTTTTGTTTCTTTTACTGCTTGCTCAATATACAGATTGAACAACGTCGAGGATAGGCTACAACCCTGTCTCACTCCCTTCCCAACCACTGCTTCCCTTTCATGCCCCTTGACTCTTATAACTGCCATCTAGTTTCTGTACAAATTGTAAATATCCTCTCGCTCCCTGCATTTTACCCCTGCCACCTTCAGAATTTCAGAAATTGTATTCCAGTCAACATTGTCAAAAGCTTTCTCTAAGTCTACAAATACTAGAAACGTAGGTTTACCTTTCCTTAATCTATCTTGTAAGACAAGTCATAGTGTCAGTTTTCCCTCACGTGTTCCAACATTTCTATGGAATCCAAACTGATCGTCCCCGAGATCAGCTTCTACCAGTTTTAACAATTGTCTGTAAAGAACTCTCATTAGTAATTTGCAGCTGTGACTTATTAAACTGATAGTTCGGTAATTTTCACATCTGTCAACACCTGCTTTCCTTGGGATTGGAATTATTATGTTCTTCTTGAAGTCTGGGGGTATTTCGACTGTCTCGTACATCTTGCTCACTAGATGGTAGAGTTTTGTCAGGGCTGGCTCTCCCAAGGGTGTCAGTAGTTCTAATGGAATGTTGTCACTCCTGGAGCCTTGTTACGACTTATGTCTTTCAGTGCTCTGTCAAACTCTACATGCAGTATCATATCTCCCATTTCATCTTCGTCTACATTCTCTTCCACTTCCATAATATTGTCCTCAAATACATCGCCCTTGTATAGACCCTCTATATACTCCTTCTTCCTTTCCGCTTTCTCTTCTTTGCTTAGAACTCTGTTTCCATCTGAACTCTTGATATTCATACAAGTGGTTCCCTTTTCTCCAAAGGTCTCTCTAATTTTCCTGTAGGCAGTATCTACACTCCTGGAAATGGAAAAAAGAACACATTGACACCGGTGTGTCAGACCCACCATACTTGCTCCGGACACTGCGAGAGGGCTGTACAAGCAATAATCACTCGCACGGTGCAGCGGACACACCAGGAACCGCGGTGTTGGCCGTCGAATGGCGCTAGCTGCGCAGCATTTGTGCACCGCCGCCGTCAGTGTCAGCCAGTTTGCCGTGGCATACGGAGCTCCATCGCAGTCTATAACACTGGTAGCATGCCGCGACAGCGTGGACGTGAACCGTATGTGCAGTTGACGGACTTTGAGCGAGGGCGTATAGTGGGCATGCGGGAGGCCGGGTGGACGTACCGCCGAATTGCTCAACACGTGGGGCGTGAGGTCTCCACAGTACATCGATGTTGTCGCCAGTGGTCGGCGGAAGGTGCACGTGCCCGTCGACCTGGGACCGGACCGCAGCGACGCACGGATGCACGCCAAGACCGTAGGATCCTACGCAGTGCCGTAGGGGACCGCACCGCCACTTCCCAGCAAATTAGGGACACTGTTGCTCCTGGGGTATCGGCGAGGACCATTCGCAACCGTCTCCATGAAGCTGGGCCGTCTTCCGCTCACGCCCCAACATCGTGCAGCCTGCCTCCAGTGGTGTCGTGACAGGCGTGAATGGAGGGACGAATGGAGACGTGTCGTCTTCAGCGATGAGAGTCGCTTCTGCCTTGGTGCCAATGATGGTCGTATGCGTGTTTGGGCCGTGCAGGTGAGCGCCACAATCAGGACTGCATACGACCGAGGCACACAGGGCCAACACCCGGCATCATGGTGTGGGGAGCGATCTCCTACACTGGCCGTACACCACTGGTGATCGTCGAGGGGACACTGAATAGTGCACGGTACATCCAAACCGTCATCGAACCCATCGTTCTACCATTCCTAGACCGGCAAGGGAACTTGCTGTTCCAACAGGACAATGCACGTCCGCATGTATCCCGTGCCACCCAACGTGCTCTAGAAGGTGTAAGTCAACTACCCTGGCCAGCAAGATCTCCGGATCTGTCCCCCATTGAGCACGTTTGGGACTGGATGAAGCGTCGTCTCACGCGGTCTGCACGTCCAGCAAGAACGCTGGTCCAACTGAGGCGCCAGGTGGAAATGGCACGGCAAGCCGTTCCACAGGACTACATCCAGCATCTCTACGATCGTCTCCATGGGAGAATAGCAGCCTGCATTGCTGCGAAAGGTGGATATACACTCTACTAGTGCCGACATTGTGCATGCTCTGTTGCCTGTGTCTATGTGCCTGTGGTTCTGTCAGTGTGATCATGTGATGTATCTGACCACAGGATTGTGTCAATAAAGTTTCCCCTTCCTGGGACAATGAATTCACGGTGTTCTTATTTCAATTTACAGGAGTGTATATTACCCCTAGTGAGATATGCCTCTACATCCTTACATTTACCCTCTAGCCATCGCTGCTTAGCCATTTTGCACTTCCTGTCGATCTCATTTTTGAGACTTCTGTATTCCTTTTTGCCTGCTTCATTTACTGCATTTTTATATTTTCTCCTTTCATCAGTTAAATTCAGTATATCTTCTGTTATCCAAGGATTTCTGCTAGCCCTTGTATTTTTACCTACTTGATCTCCTGCTGCCTTCACTATTTCATCCCTCAAAGCTACCCATTCTTCTTCTACTGTATTTCTTTCCTCCATTCCTGTCAGTCGTTCCGTAATGCTCTCCCTGAAACTCTCTACAACCTCTGGTTCTGTCAGTTTATCCAGGACCCATCTCCTCAAATTCCCACCCTTTCTTCAGTTTTAATCTACAGTTCATAACCAATAGATTGTGGTCAGAGTCCACATCTGGCCCTGGAAATGTCTTACAATTTAAAACCTGTTCCTAAATTTCTGTCTTACCATTATATTATCTATCTGAAACCTTCCAGTATCTCCAGGCCTCTTCCATGTATACTACATTCTTTCATGATTAAGTTATGCTCTGTGCAAAATTCTACCAGGCGGCTTCCTCTTTCATTTCTTACCCCCATTCCATATTCTCCTACTACGTTTCCTTCTCTTCTTTTTCCTACTATCGAATTGCAGTCACCCATGACTATTAAATTTTCGTCTCCCTTCACTATCTGAATAATTTCTTTTATCTCATCAAACATTTCTTCAATGTCTTCATCATCTTCAGAGCTAGATGGCATATATACTTGTACTAATGTGGTAGGCATGGGCTTCGTGTCTATCTTGGCCACAATAATATGTTCACTATGCTGTTTGTAGTAGCTTACCCACACTACTATTTTTTTATTCATTAATAAGCCTACTCCTGCATTACCCCTGTTTGATTTTGTTTTTGTAACCCTGTATTCACCTGACCGGAAGTCTTGTTCCTCCTGCCACCGAACTTCACTAATTCCAAATGTATCTAACTTTAACCTACCCATTTCCATTTTTATATTTTCTAACGTACCTGCGCAATTGGGGGATCTGACATTCAACACTCCGATCCGTAGAATGCCAGTTTTTCTTTCTCCTGATAACGACGCCATCCTGAGTAGTCCCCACCCAGAGATCCGAATGGGGGACTATTTTACCTCCGGAATATTTTACCCAAGAGGACGCCATCATCATTTAACCATACAGTAAAGCTGATGCTCTCGGGAAAAATGGCGCCTGTAGTTTCCCCTTGCTTTCAGCCGTTCACAGTACCAGCACAGCAAGGGCGATTTGGTTAGTGTTACAAGGCCAGATCAGTCAATCATCCACACTGTTGCCCCTGCAACTACTGAAAAGGCTGCTGCCCCTCTTCAGGAACCACATGTTGGTTTTTGTAAGACATCCTACAATACTACTCTGCTGTAGTATGCATAGTTGTTGAAGGCCTCTTGCGTTGCTCTCTCGACAGAAAAATATGCTTGATTTAGCATCTCCCTATTTATAGCCCTATGCTTTATTTTACACATATTAGATAGCAGCTTCTGTTTCTTTATAGTGACTATATACAATGGAAGTTCTCTCCCACCATGAACTGTTCTACTAAGTACATATTTACCAAGTGCATGGTCAAAAGCTATTTTTGTACCCCTCAAAACAAATCAAATGAAGCAAGGAGTGGCTGCTTCATATCAACCCTTCCAAGACGCAGGCAATCATCATAAGTTGTACCAACCGCTCCTTATGGCTCCACGATTAAATTTTTTATGCCAGCATCACTTGGATTTCTGCCCTCCCATATTATAAAAAGCCCTCCAAGTCCTAGAATGCCATGCACTCTGCCTCGCCTTGCATATCCACCTTCCCTCCCCCATGCACGTCCTCTACAAGCTCATCCCCTTTCCCCATCTTCTTCTTTTCCATGAACACATCCACACCCTGTACATCATCCACTGACTCGATCACTCCTCACCCCCTGGTATCCCCCTTCCTCCCCACCCCCAGCCCATTGCCATGCATTTACCATTGTGTCCCACCCTCTCTCCATCTCCACACCCTCCACCTCCTTTCCCAACGCAACTGCCAGCATCTACCCCTCCCAGATGATGAGCTTTACCCTAACATCTACCCCTCCTATCAACTCTAAGCCCACCTTCCCCCTCCTCCTTCTCAGGGCTCCCTCTCCCCTCCTCTTCCCTTTCCCTGAGCAGTTTTCCTCCCTCCTATGCCCCCCTTTCCTGTGCCCCCCTTCTGTGTCTCTGAACTCCCTCCTGCCCTGGCTTCTCTCTTCATGTCGCATCCCGCCCATCTACTTCTTGGTGCGCCCCTACGAACCTTTTTTCCTTTTTCTCGCACCCCTCCTCACCTCCCCCCCCCCCCCCACTGCACCTTCCACATCCCTTTTTTCCCCTCCCTTCAGGCCTCCCATCCCACTGCAGGTCGCTACCAGCGTTTTTTTATCCTTCGTGTGTGATCCATCACTTACAGTAGTTTTTTAAGTGTCTCTCACTCTGTGTGTTTTTGTACTGTCGGTGACTTTTAACTTGTGTGTGTGGCTTCAGTGTATTTTAAGTGTCCCACAAATCGCTGACTGTGTTATTTTAACTGTATGTCGACTTTTTTAACTGTCCTCCAATGAACATCCCCGTGTTAGTGTATATTTTAACTTCCATTACCTCCATTTTCTGTGTTTATATGTCCCCCTTTTCTTCCCTTTTTTATGTATAAGGTTACTCTTTTATTATTTGTATGCCACTCTGCTGAGGAGAGGCGGATTGTGCCACTGCCAGCCCTCCCCTGTCTGTGTGGGGCAGGTGGGGGGGGGGGGGGGGGGTAAAATTACAATAAAAAAAACATGCCTTGACAGTAATATCATTCTGGAAACATCCCGCAGGCTGTGGGTAAGCCATGTCTCCGCAATATCCTTTCTTTCAGGAGTGCTAGTTCTGCAAGGTTCGCAGGAGAGCTTCTGTAAAGTTTGGAAGGTAGGAGACGAGGTACTGGCAGAAGTAAAGCTGTGAGTACCAGGCGTGAGTCGTGCTTCGGTAGCTCAGATGGTAGAGCACTTGCCCGCGAAAGGCAAAGGTCCCGAGTTCGAGTCTCGGTCGGGCACACAGTTTTAATCTGCTAGGAAGTTTCATGCCTTGACAGTGTTTACTTGTGAGTACGTACTCGTCGTTCGTAATAGTCACGAGTTCTGATCATTGTTGCTAGGTGTAGTGTCTGAATAGAGGCTGATTTGTTGTTTGCCTTCTAAGGAGCTGCTGTTTTTCACAAGTGTGCCAGGGCCCTTCCTGTGTCAGGCGAACATTCCGCCGCCCCTCTACGAGGCAATGTGACACATTCTGATCTACGTCCATCCTGGCATAATGCTGGAGGTGCTGATACTGACGCCGCCGAACAGGCCAAGGACTGAGCACACTGTGCCTGCCACCACAAGTCAACATTAATCACTGACAGTGATATCAATTCACGAAAGCCTTGTCGCCAGACATGTGTAAGTGATTATCTTCCACTTCCTCATCCAACGACTCCCTACCAGGGAAGCTGCACCTGTTGGTGCCATGGACCAGGACGTGGGTCCTCCTACAGACACAACTTCTCAGAATCCACCACCAACGTCACCAGAGAAGGAGAAGATACCTTTTACCCTGATTTACAACGTCACGAATTACATTAAACTGAACACAGAATTGCACTGCCTTATTACAGACCAACTGCAGAAAGCTTACCAGAATGACTGCTTCAAGTACCTGCTTGACACGAAGGACGACTACCTAATAGTGCTCAACTTTGTGAAGTCGAGGGACATGAATTTCTACACGCATCAGGCTTCTAGAGACAGAAGAACAAAAATCATAACAAAGCCCTTCCCTCTGAAGTTACAGAAACAGACGTTAGGGATGAATTACTCCATCTCCAGTTCTTGGACTCTTTGGTCCACCAATACAAGAGGGACACTGAGACTAGGAATTCAATCCATGCTGTCTCCCTTGTTAGGAGAGAAGACGTCGAATGTATCCACCAAATCAGGTATCTCCTGTGCAGCAAAGTGTGTATTAAATCATATAAAGGCTGCAACAGACCATCCATCTGCTGTAGGTGTCAATGATTGCCACACACAATAATTTCTGCTTACTGCGTTTTTGATGTGTCAAGTGTGCTGGCCTGTATGCCTACAATCTCCTAGCATCAGAAAAATCCTCATGTGCCTGATGCATGGGCACCTCTCAATCCCCCCCATCATCTGGCTTCCGGGAAGCGTTGTCTTACATATCACAAGGTGATGAAGTCTTCCTGCCTTCCAAGAAGGAGATAAATGACAAATTGCCTCCCCCCCCTATCCTCCACCATCACCACTGTGAGACCACACTTATTTCCCCGTTTCACGAGGCCAACCCAAAGACCATGAAATCACAGATGCTGAACCACCTGACACATCTCTGGCTCCATCCCCTATGAACAAACACCTTTGCTCTGCAGGTTAGGCTCCTCCTGCTCATCCATCTCCTGCGACGAATACCAACGCCCATTAAAAAGAGGGGCTATCTGCAGTCTCCTCAAGCTCACCTGTTGAAGTACCCAATTCTACATTGTTGCACCTCCTTCACCTGTCACAACGCCCATCTTTGTTCGCCAAAGGGTCAAAAGCACACTCAGAACATCCCCCAGTGTGGAGGCAGATGCTTCGTTTCGTGATAACATGTGAGAGATCCTCCAGGTCATCTCCCTATTCACACAGTCAGACATCAGAGCTGTCACATATGAAACACCTCAGATGATCCGTCAGTCAGAGGATGAGCTCACAGAGGTCATCAACCTGGCTGCAGGGCTCATCCAGATTTTGTTATAATGACGAATCATCCTCTGCACAACCATCACTTTCCTCATGATTTAGTCATCTTTTTTATGCTAATGGCACTAAACAGATGAAAAATGAACTGAATGCCTTCCTCTACGAACACCACGAGGACATTTTACTTGTTACAGAAACTCACCTCAAAGTGGTGGACAATTTTCGTCTACACAACATGGTTTGCTGTTCCACAGACTGGCTCCATCGCAGTGTTCCTACAAGAGATATTCATCCACAATGGCGACGCTATCTAATCACTGGAACATACAGAGGCCACAGCAGTCACTGTCTTTATATGCCTTGAAGCCATCACTTTTGCTGCTATGTATTTGAACCCTAACTTCCAACTTTTCGAAGCAGAACTCTCTACATATTGACATCGTTTGACACACTCTTCATTTGACTAGTCTCAATGCCAAGCATCTGGCTTGGCATTCTCACGTTGCTAATCCCAAGGGCAGACTCCTCTTCAAACTGGATGATTGTCACTGACTGCCTATGGCCCCCACACTCCCAAACATATACCAGTCTGCTCCAACTGCCAGACAGATGTTCTAGATGTGTCAATTTTCAAGAACATCATGGTGTAGTTTTCTTCACAAACTGGCCTCTGACCATGATCCTGTGCTTGTGCACCTATCCAATATCTATTCTTATACGTCCTTTTTATGTTAATCATCACGGATTGGGGCAAATTTTCCAGGGTCCTCAGCAACACCAACTGGCAAAACCTCAACCTGACAATTCCTGCCAATCTGGTT
Source organism: Schistocerca serialis cubense (assembly GCF_023864345.2). Classification (NCBI taxonomy): domain Eukaryota; kingdom Metazoa; phylum Arthropoda; class Insecta; order Orthoptera; family Acrididae; genus Schistocerca; species Schistocerca serialis. The sequence continues at coordinate 525,545,858 of NC_064638.1, read as the reverse complement.
AGTGCTGTTGATTACCTAACCACAAAAAGCAAGAATGCAGTGAAGGCCTCTACTTCCATTGTACCTAGGGCTTCAACCCCATTGGATGAATTACCTCCCCTACTGCATGAACTGGAAATCGAGAAAAATCGCTATTGCTGGTGATGTAAGCAGTTTTGTGACTCTTAGGATAAGCATCACATGAGGTGTCACCAATGAGAATTGTACCACTGTCTCGCCAATTGGAAAACAGAACAATGGGAGGGCAAGATGTCCACCTTTCTCCTCCAACGTAAGCCGAATGGGCTGTTGTCCATGCCTTGAAGCACTCTGCAGTGAGGACCACCTATCCAATCTGCACAATAGATGGCTTAACTTATAATGCCCACCATGTAGTGGAAACTCTGCCTGATGCATTCGAGGCCTAGAATCAACTGCTTGTCCAGAACATCACGCTTGATGAAGTCAAGGACGAAGAAGATATTTTTGCGCCATTGCTGCGTTTAGAAACACACCATCTCTTATATCCCTGGCTGAAGTCCAACAGATGCTTTGGTGGAAGTGTGGGCAGTAGGCTCCTGGACTGAATGGTATCTTAAACGAATATCTCTGTAGTCTCCCCTGCAAGCCACTGCTTTTATTTGCTAGTACTCTGAACAGCTGTCTCACAACTGCCTTTTCCCCCCACAATGGAAATAGGCCAGACTGATTGCCAGCCCTCAAAGGATCCTATGACCTCCTACCAACAATGGGCTGATTAGCCTTCTGAATGCCATGGCTAAGGTCCTGGAATCTTTGACCCCCCCACCTCCCCCCCCCCCCCCACTGCTTTTCTGTAGGGGACAATCCGGTTTCGCTTTCCACCTGTTGACCAAACTACAAGTTCTTACGATCACAGAACACATCAGCAAGGGCTTTAACTCCACCATGTCGGCACCAGCGGTTTTCCTGGACCGGCAAAACGCTTGCAGCAGGATTTGGCAGGACATTCTCATGTACAAAATACTGATGCAGACAACCATTCCAGACATCTATATCAAGATCGTGGATGATTTGCTCTGTGATAGGACCTTCTTGGTTACTCAGCAAGGAAAACACTCGAATATGTCCCATGTCGATGGATACCCCTCAAAGCTCTGTATTGTCTCCCATCCTCTTTAACATTTTATTGATGATATACTGGGCACAATAGCCTGACAATAATGCTACCATTCCTCTCTCATTTCTGGTGAGTAGCTTGGCGGGGACAACACCCCAGTACTTCTCAGTTCCAGCATCACTCCCTCATTCTCATGCTGTTACACATTATCTGTCACTTGGGTTAAAGTGCAAGTGTTTCCATGTTTTCCGTCATTTTAACTCGGAACCTTAATGGCAGTGATGCATGGCGGCACAGCTCTTAGCGGCCATGGGCGGACTTCTCGATTATGAACTTTGCAATAATGGGAGCGAGACTTCTCTCCAGCCTCGTATTTGCTCGTTTAAACAAAGATCAATTGTTCCTATCCCACTCCCTGCAGTTTTTTAAACATAGCACATACTGAGTTAAAATTATGACAAGGTGTGTGGTTGCAGCGATAGCCTGCACTTTATGTGAGGTAGTTGAAACAACAGTGTGCATTTGATGTCTTTTTACACGAAACTGTCACCAGTGCGACTCCTGGGCGAGCTACAGGATTGGAGTTAGGAGGAGCAGAATGCATAAACAACTATACATCTCTGAGTGAGAGCCTTTTGCTCCCATTGTGGTTTTAAAGATATAAAATGGAAAGAACCAAACTTACTTAGGAGAAGTAGTGACTATACATCTCCGAACAGTAGCTGAGGAAAACATGTCACAGGGATGAACATGTACGAACATTCTTTCTCTCAGACATTCTAGTGCCAGTATTCTCGAACTTGGATTCTGATATCATAGGATCTGTTCCAGTATCTCAAGTCTGTGCTAGTATACTGGAATTACACACTGTTGTTATTAGCACAAGTCTGAGCAGGATTGTGATGTCATAGAACCTGGGCTAGTATTCTAACTCTGGGCCAGTATTCCAGGCTGGCTATCTTCCATTGACATCTTGTATTCTGACGTCATAGAACAAGGGATAGTATTCCTGCTCTGGACCAGTATTCCAGGTAGGCCATATTCTATCGTCATCTTGTATTCTGAGGTCATAGAATCAGCACTAGTATTCGATCTCGGGGTCAGTATTCCAGGTCGGCCATTCTGTGGTGCCATCTTGTATTCCGACGTCATAGCAAGACTGTGCCAGTATTCCAAGGCTTGAAGTGTGACCTCATGATATCCTAGAGCCTGTCCAAGTGTTTCAAGTCAGTCATCTTGAGTTGGCCATATTTTATCCAGGTTGGCCATCTTCCATTTCCATCTTGCCTTCTGATTTCACAGCAAGACTGTGCCAGCATTCCAAGCCTTGGGTTGTGATGTCATAGTAATACTGTATGTGGCAGAGTTCCAGGTCAGCCATAGTATGTCAGCCATATTTTATCCACCTCAGCCATCCTGTATCGCCATCTTGCATTCTGACTTCATAGGAAGACTGTGCTAGTATTTCAAGTCAACCAGCATGACAATGCACCATTTTGAATTCCTGCCAATTTATACTTGGGACAACAACCCTGTTTCAACACTAGCACAATTGGGCTCGGAAGGGGGATGGAGAAAAGCGGAGACAGAAGCCCTTGACAACATTGATGATGTCATCAGTGACACACACTGTACCAAAAGCGACCCAGACTACCTACTGATGCACCCTCTACACCTGTTTCACGTTTCTATGTGGCTTTTCTTTTTGAATCCTGAAAAAAGACATAGCTTCAGAAGATAAACGAATTGTCTTTACATTGACATTGCCAATTTGTGTGAACCACAGCTTGTATTCTTCTTTATTACCTATTGCCTTACACTGTTATGCACCTTGTAGTACTGGTTCGTGAATTTTCACTCAGAAAGAATACCTACATGCATAGTTAACTGCTTTCTTTTGTCTGATAACTAATTATTAACGTATTTTAGTTACTGTATGTCCACTCATGATACTAACCATGCTATGTCTAATTGGTTTCTGAATACTGTTGTAGCAGCCATCAGAAGATATCACTGCTGTATTTTTCCTTCCTGTCTGTTTGAGTGCTAAAATGAGTCAGTTACTTGCATGATGTTTGTCTTATCCTCCACTTCATATCACCGTTCCCTACATTAGTTTAGACTCGATTGTGAATGAGTATGTGATTTGAATGGACTCCATTCTTCTTGTGTGAAGACACCATATGTTTAAGTTATTGCTATGAGAGGCAACTGAGTAACGAACCACATGTTACTTTAGAGTTCATGAGTAATTCGTGTTATAGCTATCTTCCTGATGTGTGTGCCTGTGACAAATTAAAAATTAAGTTGTTACTTTAAAATTAACAAATCCGTTTATTTTCTTGGTCCCTTGTTCCATTCAATAAGCCATTTCTCACCCCTTGACGAGGGTTGTATGTGTGTATCCTGGATAAGATAATAAGATGAATTTAAATAAATATTGCCAATTCTGTTATCAAATTCAAAGCTTAGATCTGTAACGTCATCTTCAACTGGATAAATGCTTCAGTATCCTAGCCATCCATTGTGCAAGTTATCGTTATTAATATATACTATAGGCCCTGTTTCATATCCTAATATTGTGTGATGAAAGCAAACCTGGTTGCTATCGAATGTGATATGATGAAAGTGAAGCAGATAATAGTCAGAACGAATTGATGATTGTAATTTCTGTTTACAAAGATAGTCTCTTAAAACACCCCCTTTTTATCTGGTGTCGTCGCTTACGATTATATGCGTAGTCTACTTTCCTACACCCTACTTTCAATGTGACACTGAACGCAAAGCTTTTCTTCTCTCTAACACTGCCACCAAAATTTTCAAGTTGATTGCATAGCAAGTCCTGAAGTAGATTCGGTGACATTTTCGTATTCAGAAATTAAAGACAAGCTAGAATCTCGTTTTGAGGTACAAATCCACATAGCAACAGCCAAGCATAAATTCTTTCAGTGATTTAACAAACCCAATCAGAGTTACAAAGAGTGCATAGTAAAATTGCAAGGCTAATTAGAGATCACAAATTTCTGTACGAAAGTGAGAAATGCAAAATGACTAATGCTGATTTTCTTATTTGTGACATAATTGCTCTCACCTGATAATAAGTTAAAGAAAGTTCAATTAATCCATTATTGCGAGGAATTTTACTTTTAATCTAAGTGCATGAACAACAGGTGGAAGTCACGCCTCACCACCTCAGTAGGAACCAACATGACTTCCGAAAACAACAATCACATATGTGAAACCCAGCTCGCTATGTTCGCCCAAGGGACCCAGAAAGCAATAGATGTAGGCATGCAGGTAGATGCCGTGTTCCTTGACTTCCTGAAGGCATCGAGTACAGTTCTGCACTGCCGCCTAATGAACATTACAGTCAGACATAAAAGTAAATTCAGTCTTGCCCCAGTGGAGTGTTACCAGGGAACAATTTCTTCTCGCAGTATACAGGGAATTGGGGGTATAGGCTCAGATATTGCTGTCATTGGTAGCTTAATATGTAGCTACTCCAGTGAGTTGTTTTTTTTTTCTCTAAGACTAATAGTCTTCCCACAAAAACGTCGCATAATTTACTACCTGATGTTTTCTGCACTGTCGTAACTGTGCCCCGAAGTGGACTACTGTATTCCTGTCAGTCTCGAATGTATATTTTGCGTCCTGTGTCCACATTACAGTTCCTGACATGCTGCAAAAGGTAAAATTAAACTGCATGACTTGCTTTTGCCACACATACTTGGAGGTAATAACCAATCTAAAAACATACTGTTCCTTATTAGTCTGCAAATGAAGTAAATATTGATGTAATGTTATTCAGAGCATTACCTTCAGGCATGCACAGAAATACCTGCACTTGTATGCCTAACACCTTGAATGTAAATGAGCTAGTCGGTAAGGTCTAAAGTTCCATCAGGCTTTTTGCGGGTGATTCTAATGTATGCAAAGAAGTCGTGACGCTAGGGAATTGTAGCAAAACAAAAGAAGACCTGCAGACGATCAACGCTTAATGCAGGGATTGGGAATTGACCCTCAGCATAAACAAATTGAACGTATTGCGAATATATATATAGGCAGAAAGACCCTTTATTATCCGATTACACAATTGCAGAACAATGACTTGAAGCACTTACTTCCGTAAAATATTTAGGTGTATGCGTACTGAATGATTTGAAGTGAAACGACCACGTAATAAGAATCACGAATAAGGCAGGTACCAGGCTGAGATACATTCTAAGAATCCTCAGAAATTTAGTCCATCAGAAAAGAAAGTAGCTAACAAAACACTTGTTCTATCATTACTTTAATATTGCTCCTTAGTATGGAATCTGTACCAGAGAGGACTGATAGAGGAAATAGAGCAGATCCGAAGAAGGGGAGCAAGTTTCATTGCAGGTTCATTTAGTAAGCGCGAAAGCGTCAAGGAAATGCTCAGCGAACTCAAGTGGCAAATGCTGCAAGAGAGGAGTTCTGCATCACACTGTCGTTACTGTTGAAGTTCCGAGAGCGTACGTTCCTAGAAGAGCCAACCAATACATTGCTTCCTCCTACATATATGTTACGAAAACATCATCAAGGTCAAATTACGGAGATTCAAGGTCACACAGAGGTTTACCTAACAAAATACGCACGTCAGCAGGTACTGGGAAGCACGAAACTAATGAAGCAAGCTTCTTCAGCTACAAAACCGTACACACAGAGGAAGCCACTCTGCAACAGACCAGTACTGAGGTTATCCTGCTCTCTTGGCAGAACTGCCAAGCTCAGGTCAGTACTAGAGCAAGACGCAGCAGCAGCAGGTAATGGTCATGATTACAACTGGGGCCGCTTACCATCCGAAATTCGGAACAGTGAGAAAATCTTTTTCTCTCAAAAGTGTCTGCTGCGCAGCATTCGATCTCCCTATGATCCAGGAAGAATTAGTGTCCACATGGTGTTGATGCATGCCTCACTGGGTGCACCGCTAGTTACACTACTGGCCACTAAAATTGCTACACCACGAAGATGACGTGCTACGGACGCGAAATTTAACCGACAGGAAGAAGAAGCTGTGATATGCAAATGATTAGCTTTTCAGAGTATTCACACAAGGTTGGCGCCGGTGGCGACACCTTCAATATGCTGACATGAGGAAAGTTTCCAGCCGATTTCTCATATACAAACAGCAGTTGACCGGCGTTGCCTGGTGAAACGTTGTTGTGATGCCTCGTGTAAGGAGGAGAAATGCGTACCACCACGTTTCCGACTTTGATAAATGTCGGATTGTAGCCCATCGCGATTACGGTTTATCGTATCGCGACATTGCTGCTCGCGTTGGTCGAGATCCAATGACTGTTTGCAAAATACGAAATCAGGGGGTTCAGGAGGGTAATACGGAACCCCGTGCTGGATCCCAACGGCTCGTATCACTAGCAGTCGAGATGACAGGCATCTTATCCGCATGGCTGTAACGGATCGTGCAGCCACATCTCGATCTCTGAGTCAATAAATGGGGACGTTTGCAAGACAACAACCATCTGCACGAACAGTTCGATGACGTTTGCAGCAGCATGGGCTATCAGCACGGAGACCATGGCTGCGGTCATCCTTGACGCTGCATCACAGACAGGAGCGCCTGCGATGGTGTACTCAACGACGAACCTCGGTGCACGAATGGCAAAACGTTATTTTTTCGGATGAATCCAGGTTCTGTTTACAGCATCATAATGGTCGCATCCGTGTTTGGCGACTTCGCAGAGAACGCACATTGGAAGCGTCTATTCGTCATCGCCATACTGGCGTATCACCCAGCGTGATGGTATGAAGTGCCATTGATTACACGTCTCGGTCACCTCTTGTTCGCATTGACGGCACTTTGAACAGTGGACGTTACATTTCAGATGTATTACGACCAGTGACTCTACCCTTCATTCGATCCCTGCGAAACCCTACATTTCAGCAGGATAATTCACGACCGCATGTTGCAGGTCCTGTACGGGTCTTTCTGGATACAGAAAATGTTCGACTGCTGCCCTAGCCAGCACGGTCTCCAGATCTCTCACCAATTGAAAACGTCTGGTCAATGGTGGCCGAGCAACTGGCTCGTCACAATACGCCAGTCACTACTCTTGATGAACTGTGGTATCGTGTTGAAGCTGCATGGGTAGCTGCACCTGTACACGCCATCCAAGCTCTGTTTGACTCAATGCCGAGGCGTATCAAGGCTGTTATTACGGCCAGAGGAGGTTGTTCTGGGTACTGATTTCTCAGGATCTATGCACCCAAATTGCGTGAAAATGTAATCACATGTCAGTTCTAGTATAATATATTTGTCCAATGAATACCCGTTTATCATCTGCATTTCTTCTTGGTGTAGCAATTTTAATAGCCAGTAGTGTAATAACAGTACCCTTTACAGGGATCGATCAGACTGTGGAACTGTTGATGACCAGGGGCGAATTCCAGGCAGATGATCAGAGAGTTCCGTTATCAAGTCCACAGCAGCAGGGCAATTGTGAGAATTACCGTAGGCCCATGTAGTCAGCAGACACTAGCGCTTAGCGGGGGTCGAAACCAAGTAAAAATCCCAAGCTAGATGTCTCACTATTAAGTTACATCGCCAGCCAAAAAGGAAACCATGTTTTAATAAACCTACTTCCAAACCACAGGCTGGGAAGCCGCATTCCATGGCGAGCGCAAACAAAATACATTCTGAACTGAATGAATTTACGACCTTATGTTGCAGGTAAGAGCCGTATCTGGAGAGATACAGAAACTTTGTAATTAAATATGTGAAATATTGAAAGCTAAGTAATACCTCTGGGTAAAACTCGGTAGAAATACGAAATATTTTATCGACCGGAGAACAGTGCTGACAAATATCAGCACCTCAACGGTTATCAAAAATTTGTCTGCTGGGCACCTGTTTCTAATTTACAGAAGAATTTTCGCTTGTTGTTAGAAACTAATAGTTTATGTGGTTGACACGAATTACATTAAAAACGTAATATTTCTTTCTTTACAGTTCAAATGTTCCATAGATCCAAACAAATTCCTTGGATGTAGGTCGACTTAACTCTTGGAATATGAATACCTATACACAAAATACAGGTGAAACATACAATAATTGTGTACTAGCATTTGTGCATATGAACAGAATAGAAGGAAACCTATTGATTAGGCTTCTTAATATGATAGTATCAAAAAACTGCTGTTTGCTGGTAGAGTGTCTTGCAGAGAGCTATGTTTTTTGTCAGTTTTACAAATTTTAGTTTTAAGTCATGATACTTCACGGGCATTAGATTGGAAACGTAATCAGCACATAGTAGACATAGAGGAACAATAGTAAAATGTATTTCTCAAACTGGAAGAAATTTGAAAAGATATATTCCAGCCAGTAATGGAGAAACTTACCACAATGATTGAATAATCTGGTTGCTTTCTTAGTGCTGGACACTGGAGACATCAGCTGTTAAAAATTGTGATATACAGAGTAGAGGCTATTCTTCAATAAGTTTTCTTCGACACATTAGTGTTTATTGTTTTTTTTTTACTTATTTGCTACCGATTTCGGAGCAACCACAGTTTTATCTTCAGGCATAGATGTGATATACCACCGCAAGTACACGCAGTCAGTGCATTCCAATATCTTCTGCTATGGTAAGTGCAAGATTCTTACTGTAAGAGAGGTGCAAAAATAGCAAGAGAATAACCTTAACCTACATAAATAGAGTAAGGATAGTTTGAATAGCGAGATAGATCCGACTACAGTGTGTAAACTTTTAGATGGCAGACCTCTCCATAGTTCTGAATCGGTAGCAGTCGGTAAACGTCGGGAGGCTTCGGTAGGCACGCAGTTTCGACTGCTGCCAACATTACGCAGCTGACTGTGTTGTACAAGGTAGCCATTGTCGTCTGCTTCGTTATTGTTTTGCGCTGTACTGTTCTGCGTGTTTTTACTGTGCAGATGTGCTAAACATTATCAAAATGAGTGAAGAGGCAGTTGCTGGCCCATCTCTGGAGTCGCCAACAACCCCTACCAGTAGGCCTACGGTTAGAAGGAAACCAGTATTACGTACGTAGTGATGCTCGCAAAATTATATTGCGTGTGATTGAATGCTGCGAAAGGGAAAGGGAGCAGAAAAAATTGCTTCACCCCATTTACAAATCTTCAGTGAGAGCTGCTACATACACAGGACAAAGCACGCGTAGCATTGGAAGATTCAAACAGGTTTCCAAGAATCATCCTGGCGCATAGTAGACAAACATACATACATTCATTTTTATATATGTAGGTTTTAATGTACATGACGATTTCAGTTTCGTTTACGAACAACATTTAAAGCGAGTTTTACTTCCAAGCCTTTCGTCTGCTTTCGTGTAAGCGTGACGCGCAATTTGTAGTGCCAGCACTGCAACTGGTAGGCGTGCCTTGTCCCTCCCCCCCCCCCCCCCCCCCAACGTCTCCACACCCCTTCGCCATCCAGCCAATGCTTGCTACCTCCTCGCCCCGCACTCCCCTCACAATTCTGACGTCTTACAGTTAACACACTGTACATACATTAGTTTTCCGCCTTGAGGGAAGAGTAGCACTAACAGTTGATATCATGCCTAGAAAGAACATAATAGTAACGAGGAGGATTGCCCGGTCATGGGCAGAGACTGCAAGATAAACTTCTCGCCTTGTGCAATGGAGTTCTACAAGGAAGAAAAGACCATAAGGGGTCTCAAGTGTCCATACTATAAACAAAATATCAGCTTTTATTAACTGACAAGTCCATTCAGCCGACAGTCTCCCGAATTTTGCAATGAATGATCTCATTATCCAACTAAAGATCTTCCTCTAAAAAATAACAGTAAGTTATTGATAATTCGAAAAGAAGGAATACTAGTAGAACTCACAGATTTGAGATAAGTTATGAATTAATGTATGTAGTGCATGTAACTTTCTGTGAATCCTAATACATATATAGTAATTGCAAGAAGATAATTATTTAAGGGTAATGACCGATTTTTAGTTTTATGTTGTTAATGTGAAGCAAGTGTCCATTGCTAAAAAGCGTTTCTTTTTTATGTTCAAGGAATTGTTCACCTTAAACCAAATTTAGAGCGAGATGCTGGTGTTGGAATAGTTATTCTGGGAGATATGTTACTGCATAAAGAACATGTTAGATTATATAGCTACCATGCAGTATCATTATCAGGAGACAAGCTGCGTTTTGGGATGTTGACTGGTAGATCCAAACTTACTGTTTTGTACGTCGATTAATGTAATTCCTATTGGCATGTAAGGACGAAACCCTCACACAGTGGGGCAACAGGCTTCTGGGATAGGTGGGTGTGTCATATGTCCTGTCTCATATTGCTCTTTGGTTTTGGCTTCCAGATGTTTATCTTTCTCTGTTGTTGCTTTAAATTAGTAATCTAAATAGACCCTAATTGTCCCAGGTAATTTAACTGTCACTTTGTGTGATCCTCTACTACATCATAATTAACCACTAAATGGCAATGAATATGCAGTTTTTGAATAGTCAGACTCCTTAGACTGATGCATCATGGATGCTCAGAATTAAAAAGATTTATAAAATGAGAACACTTAATAAATATACAACAATGTTGGCTTTGAAAGTAAACTGAGACTCCATCTCATTGATAGCTCCTGTTACACAGAAAACTTTAAGATACTTGTAACTAATTTGCTGAAATGAAAAACTTATCTGCAATGTCCAAATCAACACATTTTCTATTATGTGAACTCATCGCAAATGAGCAACTTGGAAGAAGACATGAATAAGAATTTGTTTAATAGCCACTAAACTGACTCACTGCTCATTATTATGACAACTAGTACAAAGGTACAAGTAACATGTAATTCACTAAGTGATTCACATTGCGAGTAGATATTCATCATCGTTTGGTCAAAGGTGGGGACAGTGTAGTTTTTCTTCTTGCACTCACATTTCGCCTATCCGCAGTTCGTACCTTCTGCGTACTAGAACACAGCCGCTGGATGAATTCAGAACTTTTATTGGGCCAATCTAATTTCGTGTTATATCGTAACATACAAGGATCTTTACTGGAATGATTGTCAATGACGCATTGCTCCAATTAAAAGATCAAATATGGAGATAAGCTGACTTATCAAAATAATTAACTATCCTGAAATAAATGGCTTCCTTTATGACGATGATTCATAAACAATTTCTTCAGTATAACGTGTTTGTGTTTTCGAATACAAATAACTGTTTTTGTTTTCTGCACCCAGTACGTGTGAATTATCATTCTGTCAAAAATTGCAGGCGCACACACGACCATAGAATTATTATTATTTTCGTATCCAGGACAGTACAATAAAATTATTTACAAAATCAAACATATGTGCAATATAGACACAGGATTTTATACAAGTCAAATTGGTTTTGGGCCACACAATGGGACACTGGTACTGTTCGGGGCTCCACTCTCACCGACCAGAGCGTGGTATAGGAGGTGCTGTTTGGCAGCTGAATGCTACGCACAAACGTATGTCTCACATAACTTGTGTGCTACATCTAACGAGTCCTGCAAAGAATCATATCAACAGATTATAACAATACGATCAGTAATTCGATAAATATAGATGTTCAAAGTAAATAGTGTCTCAGCAGAGAGCCAAAACAGAAATATTAGCGTAAACAAACGCTTAACCAAAGTGAAACAAGTCCGACTAAGCGCTGGCAGAAGGACATCTCATAAAACAAAAAATTAGTAAGATATGGAATGTATTAGGCAACGTCGCTTACTCTAAGAGTGACAACGTAAAATGGAGAAAATATTTACATAGAAATTATGTGTCAGTTACCTGATAACTTCTTGCCTAAAGATAAAATTTTTGTTCTGTTTCTTCTGAATCTTTCTGAAGTACACATTGGGAAGTAGTTTAGCAATGCTTCTCCCCCTCCTTCTTTATTCTCTTTATAGTGCAATTGGCACACCTAACGGTTTCTGGAACCATCTCAACCACAGTTTTTAACAATGTTTTTGACTGAACGTTCATCTCTTCTAACAAAAAATGAATCACATTGCGTATAACCACACACCCCTGATTAAGATGAACTTTTCCCGCACTATAGAGCATGAAGACACCGATGATACACTATGTAGTCCAGAAACAGCAACGAGAATGGTCTGATTGTGTAGGTCGCAGGCGCCAGACATCTGAGGCGGACACCCCTTCGGTACAATGGGTTGGAATCGCCCAGCGTTCACAAAAGGAACGCGTTTCTGCCCGGGTGCCACACCATCTTGTTAGAGCTCTGTCTCACCAACCGATGTGTCGCCATTCCAAAGGTCCCCCTAAGTGACTTTGCTCAGACTGCTCTTAAGTCGTATGACACAAAGCACTTAATGACTCAAGAAGCTCTAAAATTTACTTGTGGTCGCCCGGAGTGGCCGAGCGGTTCTAGGCGCTTCAGTCTGGAACCGCGCGACCGTTACGGTCGCAGATTCGAATCCTGCCTCGGGCATGGATGTGTGTGATCTCCTTAGGTTAGTTAGGTTTAAGTAGTTCTAAGTTCTAGGGACTGATGACCTCAGATGTTAAGTCCCATAGTGCTCAGACCCATTTGCACCTTTTCCTTGTGTCCCAGTTATCTACCATCCGTCGACCTAATGTTCCTACTTGAGTGGAACGGCATTATCTCCATTCGCATAGTAATATTGAGCGACAGTATACCAGTGGCTCAAGGCCCAATATTTTCTTCAGTATGCAGCAGGATCTAGAGTCTAACCTTCTGGTTTGCTCAGTGTTGTTTGTTTATTTGTAAAAGATCGATCCAAGAATACACTCGTTCTCCATTTCAAACAGTGTCCCTTAAACACAACATGACAAAGCAATGTATTTGCCTAAAATAAGAGAAAAATTATTAGTTATGATGCAACCTCTGAAAAGAAAACAAACAAGCATGTAGTAACCACACAGGTGAATTAACGTGTAAGCAGCTATTCCGGTACATAAAAAAGACTGGAGAAAGTAATGGAAGAGAATATGACTGCGGGGCAGTTGGGAGAGATACAGGAGATGCAATAGAACTCTTGCGAATTTTGGGTGACAGGTTTATTGAAAAGGGAAGAGACCTATATTTGTATTTTATAGACCTAAAAAAGGACTTCGACAGTGTGGCGTGGAATAAGTCTGCAAGTGTAATGAGGGAAAACAGAGTGAACTGTACCATCAGACGACTCATAAACTCATTATTTTTAAATCAATAGCCATCAGTGAAAGTGGGGGATAAAGTATTAACTGGATAGAACTAGGAAAAGGAGTAAGACAAAGCTGCTGTCTATCTCCTACTCTTTTCAATCTATACTTAGAATGTCAAGGAAATAAAAATTGGAGGAAGGAGAATATGGGGTTTGGGGTTTGCAGACGACATGGTCCTCCTAACAACAGGTGATAAAGTATTACAGGATGTAGTGGATACCGCTGAAGCTAAAGAAAAGATTCATTGAATGAAAATCAATACAAAGAAAACAAAAGAGGTGGCACTAGGAGGAGATACACTGCCAGAAAAAAAAATTAGTACACTCTTTTAGAGGTACCCAATTCTTTCAAGATTTACTGGTGCAACAGTGCATGTGGAGTAAATGAAATGATTAGATTTACCGATCAATAGCAGAAGTGTTTCCGAGGTACCAAGTGTATGTAATGTAGCCTCCACAGCCGGCAATGAAGACACTGACTCTGGCAGCCAGTCGATCGTCCTGAAGGCGAATACTGTCCTGGGATACGTTATGCCACGCCTGCTCGACCTGTTCATGTAGTTCTGTAAGAGTTGTTGATTGACGAATTGCATGAGTCACTTCTCGTCCCATCATACTCCACACATGCTCGATTGGAGACAAGTCAGAAGATTGTGCTCGCCAAGGAAGTTGATGCACGTTTGCCGAGCATGTTGAGTTTCATAGGCAGTGTGTGGGCGAGCATTATACTGTTGGAACATGTCACCCTTCCTCCTGCGAGAACGGCAAAAGAATGTGTCTAACAACGTTCTGTACATACAGAGCTCTGGTTGGCGTCCCTGCTAGAAACACCAATGGCAAACAACATTTGTAGCTTATCGCACCCCAGCCCATAAGACCTGGGCTGGGGTTAGTGTTTTGGAGGAATTCACCCTGAGACAGTGGTCACTAGGTCAACATCATAAGCATGGACGACAGTCACCTGCATGCAGGCAGAATCTGTTTGCTTGCTTGAAGACCACAGTGCGCCATTTCATCTTCCAAATGATCCTCTGATGGCACCAGTCGAGCTGTGGGGTGAGTGGAAGAATGGCTAGAGGTATGTTGTTGTTGTTGTGGTCTTCAGTCCTGAGACTGGTTTGATGCAGCTCTCCATGCTACTCTATCCTGTGCAAGCTTTTTCATCTCCCAGTACCTACTGCAACCTACATCCTTCTGAATCTGCTTAGTGTATTCATCTCTTGGTCTCCCTCTACGATTTTTACCCTCCACACTGCCCTCCAATACTAAATTGGTGATCCCTTGATGCCTCAGAACATGTCCTACCAACCGATCCCTTCTTCTGGTCAAGTTGTGCCACAAACTTCTCTTCTCCCCAATCCTATTCAATACTTCCTCATTAGTTATGTGATCTACCCATCTAATCTTCAGCATTCTTCTGTAGCACCACATTTCGAAAGCTTCTATTCTCTTCTTGTCCAAACTATTTATCGTCCATGTTTCACTTCCATACATGGCTACACTCCATACGAATACTTTCAGAAATGACTTCCTGACACTTAAATCTATACTCGATGTTAACAAATTTCTCTTCTTCAGAAACGCTTTCCTTGCCATTGCCAGCCTACATTTTATATCCTCTCTACTTCGACCATCATCAGTTATTTTGCTCCCCAAAAAGCAAAACTCCTTTACTACTTTAAGTGCCTCATTTCCTAATCTAATTCCCTCAGCATCACCCGACTTAATTAGACTACATTCCATTATCCTCGTTTTGCTTTTGTTGATGTTCATCTTATATTCTCCTTTCAAGACACTGTCCATTCCATTCAACTGCTCTTGCAAGTCCTTTGCTGTCTCTGACAGAATTACAATGTCATCGGCGAACCTCAAAGTTTTTATTTCTTCTCCATGAATTTTAATACCTACTCCGAATTTTTCTTTTGTTTCCTTTACTGCTTGCTCAATATACAGATTGAACAACATCGGGGAGAGGCTACAACCCTGTCTTACTCCCTTCCCAACCACTGCTTCCCTTTCATGTCCCTCGACTCTTATAACTGCCATCTGGTTTCTGTACAAATTGTAAATAGCCTTTCGCTCCCTGTATTTTACCCCTGCCACCTTTAGAATTTGAAAGAGAGTATTCCAGTCAACATTGTCAAAAGCTTTCTCTAAGTCTACAAATGCTAGAAACGTAGGTTTGCCTTTCCTTAATCTTTCTTCTAAGATAAGTCGTATGGTCAGTATTGCCTCACGTGTTCCAGTGTTTCTACGGAATCCAAACTGATCTTCCCCGAGGTTGGCTTCTACTAGTTTTTCCATTCGTCTGTAAAGAATTCGTGTTAGTATTTTGCAGCTGTGACTTACTAAGCTGATAGTTCGGTAACTTTCACATCTGTCAACACCTGCTTTCTTTGGAATTGGAATTATTGTATTCTTCTTGAAGTCTGAGGGTATTTCGCCTGTTTCATACATCTTGCTCACCAGATGGTAGAGTTTTGTCAGGACTGGCTCTCCCACGGCCGTCAGTAGTTCCAATGGAATATTGTCTACTCCGGGGGCCTTGTTTCGACTCAGGTCTTTCAGTGCTCTGTCAAACTCTTCACGCAGTATCATATCTCCCATTTCATCTTCATCTACATCCTCTTCCATTTCCATAACATTGTCCTCAAATACATCGCCCTTGTATAGACCCTCTATATACTCCTTCCACCTTTCTGCTTTCCCTTCTTTGCTTAGAACTGGGTTTCCATCTGAGCTCTTGATATTCATACAAATCGTTCTCTTATCTCCAAAGGTCTCTTTAATTTTCCTGTAGGCGGTATCTATCTTACCCCTAGTGAGATAGGCCTCTACATCCTTACATTTGTCCTCTAGCCATCCCTGCTTAGCCATTTTGCACTTCCTGTCGATCTCATTTTTGAGACGTTTGTATTCCTTTTTGCCTGTTTCACTTACTGCATTTTTATATTTTCTCCTTTCATCAATTAAATTCAATATTTCTTCTGTTACACAAGGATTTCTACTAGCCCTCGTCTTTTTACCTACTTGATCCTCTGCTGCCTTCACTACTTCATCCCTCAAAGCTACCCATTCTTCTTCTACTGTATTTATTTCCCTCATTCCTGTCAATTGCTCCCTTATGCTCTCCCTGAATCTCTGTACAACCTCTGGTTCTTTTAGTTTATCCAGGTCCCATCTCCTTAAATTCCCACCTTTTTGCAGTTTCTTCAGTTTTAATGTACAGGTCATAACCAATAGATTGTGGTCAGAGTCCACATCTGCCCCTGGAAATGTCTTACAATTTAAAACCTGGTTCCTAAATCTCTGTCTTACCATTATATAATCTATCTGAAACCTTTTAGTATCTCCAGGGTTCTTCCATGTATACAACCTTCTTTCATGATTCTTAAACCAAGTGTTAGAGGTATATGTGCCCAAAATCCTACTGCTAATAATGGGTTCGAACAGTTCGTGTTGATGCGTCCAGGCCCACAGGTCCTCTTATGTGTGCTGTGGTAGTTGTACGATTTGCCATTGCTGCCCTTACAATACGACATTGTAAATAAGTATTTAGCAGTTGTATTACACGTTTATTCCCTTATAAATAAATAAAAAACTTTTTATTTTAAATTCAATGCATTAGTATTTGTAACATGATTCTTTCATATAGCGTTCATTAACAAATGACGGCCATGCCACTTGGGACCTGTGGAATGGTACATTAGCTTATTTGTTTGAGTTGTAAATATTTGTCATGTATTGTTGTTTTTCTGACATGTTCTACATTCTGGGGGACCTCCTCACTACGGATCTATTGGAATGAAAGTAAATCTAATCTAAAAAAAAAAAGTGGGCGTCTGTTCTGCTTGGACGTCCAGAACTTCCTCTACGGGTGTGAGAATGTTCACGTGACCACTGATACCAGCATCATTTCCCAACTGACGCAGAACGTCCAACTTGTGTGGCAGTTCTCCTAAAGGACGATCCTACCACTCAAAAGGACCCAGACTGACCCCTTTCAAGTTGACGCACTTGGCTGTAGGGTGAGCGAGTGCGTCTCTGTGGCATGGATGCCTGCTTCCTTCGCGCATTTGCACCACACTAAGCCTTCTGGCTGCAAGCATTGCCTATAAAGGATAGACACAGATGACGCTCTGGTAATTATACCACTTAGTGGGCACGTTAAAACCATTATCAGTGCATTTCTCATCCCCAGGAGGCATATGCCGTTATCGGATCAAAATCGACGTCGTCTTTACACCTGTGCTAACTTTTTCCCGGTGGTGTAGAAAGGTAATGATAATGCTGAATGGAGAACATGTGCAAAGCTTTAACCCTTTTTTTCCTGACATAAGAAAAAATTTACTTTTTAACATTTTCTATGCAGAATTTATGCTATTGTGGCCTCAAATGACGGTAGGAGTTTTTACAAAATTTTCTTTTCTTTTTTGCAAGTTTTTTCTCTTCTGGTACTCAGAAGTACCGTCAGACTCCATGGACAGAATCACAACATGAGCAGAAAAACGCTCCAATTTTTATAACTTGTACTTTATTCCACATAAATATTAAATATTTTTACATTAGAAAATTAATTAACAGAAATATGATATTTCTGATTTTTTTTTTAATTTCGCGTAGATTTATTCTAGAGCAACTTCACAATACATAGTAAGTTAGCTATACATTTTTGACAGTATATACATACCACATATTTAGTGATACCTCGTGAAATTGTAGGAAACAGTTCTTTTTCTCACTGCAGCACAAATACACTTTACATGTACTACATTGTGAATGTGGTCACGACTGAATTTTATTTTTCGCACACATTTCACATCGTCCTCTTTTACAACTGAACACTACAAAATGGCTTCCTCGGTTGCCAAGACGTACATCCTTCGGAACAGAAAAGTTATCCTTCCTTCTCTTTGGGAGAGTTATTTCATCTTTACCAGAGTTTCTCTTTTTGAGATTTGGCACTTGCTGTTCATTCATTAGCCCTAGTGCCACAGCACGCCTGAATTCCAGCAGTGGCAGTGCCCCATGTAAATCACTGAAAATGACGTAAGCATTGACAAAAGCAGTTTCTATTGCTCCCCAGAAGAGACGGTGCCACCATTTCTTTGATCGTAATCTGTCTGCATGATCCACACCACCCATGTTTTTATTGTAATCACAATAACTGGACATGGTATAGTCATACTAGTTCCATCTTTCTGTTTTCTTGTCTCTACGCTCTGTTCAGTGCCATGGAAGTTTGGCGCAAAATACACTACTTTATTTTCCTTCCATTGAAATACTGTTAGGTCTAAAGATGACTCTCTGTGATTGGATTTAGACATTTTTCTTTAGGTAAATTCCCTGGCGAACCTATCCTGTTTGTTCTAATTGTTCCACAGGCAAATGTATTTACGGATTTCTGTGTGAGAAAAAGTGGACAGAACAACTAGTGAGAGGTAACGCATTGTTGCTACAATAAAGTGTTCGCACAACCTGACGGTACTAATAAGTCCGCCTTATATTTTCCACTTTATCTCATTCACTTGTAACGTAATGCTTCAAACTGTTATAAAAAAACAAAGAAGGTACGTACGTACAATGGAAAACTCAACGGAAGTTTCAATAAATTGCGAATATATTCAGGCAACACCATGGAAACAAGCACATACAATCTTCTGTTTTCACAGCAGCGCGCGAAAAACAATT